>NC_092271.1:29428535-29493535 GCF_036320965.1 Panulirus ornatus | reverse complement strand
AGGAGTCATGGGGACCACTGCCACCATACCCCATATTAGTTAACTCAAAGCTGTCAGGTTAGTTCTGCATAAATTTCTTCTTAACTTTATTACCACATGATTATCCCCATTTTGCAGAACAGTTACTAAATAAATTTTATTATTTGCAAACTGTCAGGATTCATAGTCTATTTGTTTAGGTTTATCCAACCGTTTATCACCCTAGCACTAAACCAGTACTTAACATTCATTCCAATTAGCTTTTTAACCAGCTTTTTGTCATGGTCTTTGGTTAATCTGGTGTTTTATCTCAATATCATCCAGCAGCTCTTATCTGGTCACCCTCACTTTCTCTCTTTTCCTCCATGATGGACATCTTTGTAGCTGTCAGCCTCACATTGTAGCTTAATCTCCTAATTTAGTTATCATTTTAGTTTCTTTTCTCTGTACCTTCAATCAGAACTTTGTCCTTCTTTAGCCGTAGACTTGCAAGACATAATCCAGTTTTGGTCTGGCATATTGGTGAATAATTTTACATGTCCATAACCATACATTTGAATGTGCTGCTAGCAGACAGATTGCATTTTTCACAGTTCTTCTGACATTTAGTTTTAGCAAAAGATTAGATACAATATTGAACCCTAATCTCTCTCTCTCTCAGATTTTTTTAATGTATTGTCCACCTGATAATATTTAGAACTACCCCTTACGGTAATGACTAAATGAACTTTATTTCTATTGATTTATGGAGTGCCTTAGCACAGCATGAGTGAGGAAAGATTGACAAAGAGGATATATGTGTCAGAGGTGGAGGGAACAAGAAGTAAGAGACCAAATTGGAGGTGTAAGGATGGATGTGTATATATGTATATGTTGATATATATATGTATGTATATGTGCATGTTTGGGCAGTTATGTGTATATATATATAAGTGTGTGTATATGAGTGGATGGGCCATTCTTCGTCTCCTGGTGCCTTCCTGACGCGGGGAAACAACGATTAGGTATAATATACATTTTTTTTTTTATGCTTTGTCACTGTCTCCCGCGTTTGCGAGGTAGCGCTAGGAAACAGACGAAAGAAATGGCCCAACCCACCCCCATACACATGTATATACATACGTCCACACACGCAAATATACATACCTACACAGCTTTCCATAGTTTACCCCAGACGCTTCACATGCCCTGATTCAATCCACTGACAGCACGTCAACCCCGGTATACCACATCGATCCAATTCACTCTATTCCTTGCCCTCCTTTCACCCTCCTGCATGTTCAGGCCCCGATCACACAAAATATTTTTCACTCCATCTTTCCACCTCCGAAACATATATCCTCTTGGTCAATCTTTCCTCACTCATTCTCTCCATGTGCCCAAACCATTTCAAAACACCCTCTTCTGCTCTCTCAACCACGCTCTTTTTATTTCCACACATCTCTCTTACCCTTACGTTACTTACTCAATCAAACCACCTCACACCACACATTGTACTCGTACATCTCATTTCCAGCACATCCATCCTCCTGCGCACAACTCTATCCATAGCCCACGCCTCGCAACCATACAACATTGTTGGAACCACTATTCCTTCAAACATACCCATTTTTGCTTTCCGAGATAATGTTCTCGACTTCCACACATTCTTCAAGGCTCCCAGGATTTTCGCCCCCTCCCCCACCCTATGATCCACTTCCGCTTCCATGGTTCCATCCGCTGCCAGATCCACTCCCAGATATCTAAAACACTTTACTTCCTCCAGTTTTTCTCCATTCAAACTTACCTCCCAATTGACTTGACCCTCAACCCTACTGTACCTAATTACCTTGCTCTTATTCACATTTACTCTTAACTTTCTTCTTTCACACACTTTACCAAACTCAGTCACCAGCTTTTGCAGTTTCTCACATGAATCAGCCACCAGTGCTGTATCATCAGCGAACAACAACTGACTCACTTCCCAAGCTCTCTCATCCCCAACAGACTTCATACTTGCTCCTCTCTCCAAAACTTGCATTCATCTCCCTAACAACCCCATCCATAAACAAATTAAACAATCATGGAGACATCATGCACCCCTGCCACAAACCGACATTCACTGAGAACCAATCACTTTCCTCTCTTCCTACTTGTGCACATGCCTTACATCCTTGATAAAACTTTTCACTGATTCCAGCAGTTTGCCTCCTACCCCATATACTCTTAATACCTTCCACAGAGCATCTCTATCAACTCTATCGTATGCCTTCTCCAGATCCATAAATGCTACATGTAAATCCATTTGTTTTTCTAAGTATTTCTCACATTCATTCTTCAAAGCAAACACCTGATCCACACATCCTCTCCCACTTCTGAAACCATACTGGTCTTCCCCAATCTGATGTTCTGTACATGCCTTCATCCTCTCAATCAATACCCTCCCATATAATTTACCAGGAATACTCAACAAACATATACCTCTGTAATTTGAACACTCGCCTTTATCCCCTTTGCCTTTGTACAATGGCACTATGCATGCATTCTGCCAATCCTCAAGCATTTCACCATGAGTCATACATACATTGAATATCCTCATCAACCAGTCAACATCAGTCAACCCCTTTTTTAATAAATTCCACTGCAATACCATCCAAACCTGCTGCCTTGCCTGCTTTCACTACCTCTTCTTTGTTTACCAAATCATTCTCCCTGACCCTCTCACTTTGCACACCACCTCAACCAAAACACCCTATATCTGCCACTCTGTCATCTAGCATATTCAACTAAACTTCAAAATACTCACTTTGATCTCGTGCTCACATACCACTACTTGTTATCACCTCCCCATTAGCCCCATCACCGATGTTCCCATTGGTTCTCTTGTCTTATGCACTTTATTTACCTCCTTCCAAAACATTTTTATTCTCCCTAAGATTTAATGATACTCTCTCACCCCAACTCTCATTTGCCCTCTTTTTCACCTCTTACACCTTTCTCTTGACCTCCTGCCTCTTTCTTTTATACATCTCCCAGTTATTTGCACTATTTTCCATGCAAAAATCGTCCAAATACCTCTCTCTTCTCTTTCACTACTAATCTTACTTCTTCATCCCACCACTCACTACCTTTTCTAATCTGCCCACCTCCCACGCTTCTCATGCCACAAGCATCTTTTGCGCAAGCCATCACTGCTTCCCTAGATACATCCCATTCCTCCCTCACTCCCCTTATGTCCTTTGCTCTCACCCTTTTCCATTCTACACTCAGTCTCTCCTGGTACTTCCTCACAAAAGTCTCCTTCCCAAGCTCACTCTCACAACTCTCTTCACCCCAACATTCTCTCATCTTTTCTGAAAACCTCTGCAAATCTTTACCTTTGCCTCCACAAAATAATGATCAGATATCCCTCCAGTTGCACCTCTCAGCACATAAACATCCAAAAGTCTCTCTTTCCCACACCTATCAATTAACACGTAATCCAATAATGCTCTCTGGCCATCTCTCCTACTTGCATACATATACTTATGTATATCTCTCTTTTTAAACCAAGTATTCCCAATCACCGTCCTTTTTCAGCACACAAATCTACAAGCTCTTCACCATTTCCATTTACAGCACTAGACACCCCATGTGCACCAATTATTCCCTCAACTGCCACATTACTTACATTTGCATTCAAATCACCCATCACTATAACCCGCTCTTGTGCATCAAAACTGCTAACACAATCACTCATCTGCTCCAAAAACACTTGCCTCTCACATACATATACATACACTTGTCTGTGTATGTATATGTATGTATACGTTGAAATGTGTAGGTATGTATATGTGCATGTGTGGGCGTTTGTATATATACATGTGTATGTGGGTGGGTTGAGCCATTCCTCGTCTGTTTCCTTGCACTATCTCACTAACTTTGGAGACGGTGGATAAGTATACATATATATACATATACATACACTTGTCTGTGTATGTATATGTATGTATACGTTGAAATGTGTAGGTATGTATATGTGTATGTGTGGGCGTTTGTATATATACATGTGTATGTGGGTGGGTTGAGCCATTCCTCGTCTGTTTCCTTGCACTATCTCACTAACTTTGGAGACGGTGGATAAGTATAACGAATAATAAATAAATTGTGTTTATCATTCCTTTTCCTGATGTAATACACTGAAAGCAGATTCCTCTTGGTCATAAGGGTTGCTGTACATTTTACCTATCTTTCAAACTCTATTTAATCCTTTCAGTTTACCTTAGCTCTAAATTCTAGTCTGTTCCCACTCATTGTATTCTAATTCACTGTTAATTACTTTCATTCATTCTCCAAGTAACAGGGCTGTGCATTGTTTTTCAGAAGATAAAAAGAATAGCATTAAGGAGGCCTTGTTGAACATCCATAAGCTTCCAGAGTGGAAGAAACAACTTGCATCCTTCAGCATCACAGGCTTCCGTAAGACTTCCTTGGATGATTACCTGGAGGCTATCAACCTTATTGATACTACCAAATCTCTCTCATTTGGTATCACTTATTATTAACAATGTTTTTCTGTAGAAATACAGTATGTTAAAAGCCTATATGTTGTTGTAGGATGTCTTATTAATCCCTTAGTGGAGGGATTGGTTTGAAGATCCTTTAACCTTATGTACACAAAACATTTCTTAAATGAATGGATAGATTAGTATTCAAAAGTAAAAGATGTAATTACCTCAGTGTTTGCCTGACTAGAGTGTGTGTGTGATGGATTCATGTCTGTCTGGATTTAAAAGGGTGATGGAAGACTTCTGCAGAGATGTAGACATTCTGTTGTGTATAAGCCATTGTTTCAGTTATGTAATGAAGAGCTGCATGTGTGAAGTTGCTACTGTGATGTTAAGGTGTTGTAATGTGATTGTTAGGTCCTCTGCATATGAAAGGACCTTCATTTTGAGGTTTGTGTAAGATAATAGGTCATGTAGGAACTGACTCAAGAGAGTTGGAGAAAGACTGCTCTTTGAGGAAAGAGACCACATGGCCCACCCTTCCTCAAGTTTCCAGTGGCCATACAGAAATAATGTGTACAGTAGCTTGCAGAGTATTATATGATCTAGCTAGTATTAGGGACACAGAACTGGCTGCTTACTTGCCCCTACTAAAATCCAAATCTGCAAGCTGCTGCCTCTCACGATTTTTGTACTGCCATTGGAAACTGAAAGTTGGGTCATTGTAACATATGTTTCCTTCCCAGCACCACAAACTGTACCTTTTCTTGTCTTTCCTAAGAACTACGATCTAATCCTTTTTAAAAGGCAGGTTGTCCAAATCCTCCAAGACTTAGATTATCTCTTCTATCCTTACTTCTCTTTAACCCTTTTCATACTTCAAGTATTACCTGACCTCATCAGACTGGACCCTTAAAAAAATATTATAAGGAAAGTATGGCCAAAGACAGTTTGGTGAAGTTTCATGGTATTATATTGAAGGTAAGGAAATACAGAAACTGAAAAAAGAAAGGAGTTGAATAGGTGCAGCGAGTTATTTGTTATGAGATTAAAGTATTCAAATGAGTATACCAAGGGAATGAATTCTTATCATGTGTAATGGATGCATTTTGTTATGTAAAAGGAGACAAATTGTTTGTAAAAAGTGAAAAATTTATGTAAATGCTTAAGCCTCTCTTCACTTTAGCTCACTAAGTATGTTAAGGATACCTGCAAATGAAAGAATACACTCCAGTTTATATATATATATATTTTGCTTTGTCACTGTCTCCCGCGTTTGCAAGGTAGCGCAAGGAAACAGATGAAAGAAATGGCCCAACCCACCCCCATACACATGTATATACATACATGTCCACACACAAATATACATACCCATACATCTCAATGTACACATATATATACACAGACAGACACATACATATATACACATGCATACGTCACACTGTCTGCCTTTATTCATTCCCGTCGCCACCTCGCCACACATGGAATAACATCCCCCTCCCCCCTCATGTGTGCAAGGTAGCGCTAGGAAAAGACAACAAAGGCCCCATTCGTTCACACTCAGTCTCTAGCTGTCATGCAATAATGCCTGAAACCACAGCTCCCTTTCCATATCCAGGCCCCACACAACTTTCCATGGTTTACCCCAGACGCTTCACATGCCCTGATTCAATCCATTGACAGCACGTCGACCCAGGTATACCACATCGATCCAATTCACTCTATTTCTTGCCCGCCTTTCACCCTCCTGCATGTTCAGGCCCTGATCACTCAAAATCTTTTTCACTCCATCTTTCCACCTCCAATTTGGTCTCCCACTTCTCCTTGTTCCCTCCACCTCCGACACATATATCCTCTTGGTCAATCTTTCCTCACTCTCTCTCCTTGTGCCCAAACCATTTCAAAACACCCTCTTCTGCTCTCTCAACCACGCTCTTTTTATTTCCACATCCACCCTCCTGCGCACAACTCTATCCATAGCCCACGCCTCGCAACCATACAACATTGTTGGAACCACTATTCCTTCAAACACCCATTTTTGCTTTCCGAGATAATGTTCTCGACTTCCACACATTCTTCAAGGCTCCCAGGATTTTTGCCCCCTCCCCCACCCTATGATTCACCTCCGCTTCCATGGTTCCATCCGCTGCCAGATCCACTCCCAGATATCTAAAACACTTTACTTCCTCCACTTTTTCTCCATTCAAACTTACCTCCCAATTGACTTGACCCTTAACCCTACTGTACCTAATAACCTTGCTCTTATTCACATTTATTCTTAACTTTCTTCTTTCACACACTTTACCAAACTCAGTCACCAGCTTCTGCAGTTTCTTACATGAATCAGCCACCAGCGCTGTATCATCAGCGAACAACAACTGACTCACTTCCCAAGCTCTCTCATCCCCAACAGACTGCATACTTGCCCCTATTTCCAAAACTCTTGCATTCACCTCCCTAACAACCCCATCCATAAACAAATTAAACAACCATGGAGACTTCACACACCCCTGCCGCAAACCTACATTCACTGAGAACCAATCACTTTCCTCTCTTCCTACATGTACACATGCCTTACATGCTCGATAAAAACTTTTCACTGCTTCTAACAACTCGCCTCCCACACCATATATTCTTAATACCTTCCACAGAGGTAAATGAGGGCAGTTTAAAAGATATACCAAAAAATCATTGTAGATCATGCTTTGCTAATTTCAGCTCACACGTAATTTTTAGCATAATGTGTTTTCTTCTATCAATGAGCCAGTTTTGCACATTTTTCTATTTTTATACTAAATTGCTTCTTCCACTTCAGCACAATATCATCAAGAACAAAGGAACATCTGTCTCATTTGCACGTATCCACTCCTCAGGTTTTGTGTTCATAAAGTGTAACCAGTAACTACCGATAGCCAAGTCCCACAGACTATTCCATGGACTACCTTGACTGCTTCATATGCCCTTGTTAAGCCACCAACAGCACATCATCCCCATTTACAACATTGACCCAATTCATTGTCCTGTGCATGCCTTTTACCATCCTAAACATTCAGTCTCTGTTACCACAAAGCCTCTTTCAACCCATCCTTCCATCTCCCTCTTGGTCTTGCCCTTGTTCCCTCCATTTCTGACAAGTAGATCATATACATCTTTCTTTACTCATCATCTAAATGTAACCATTTCATTAAAACCTGGTTGCTCTCCGTATCAGACTGTGCTTACTACCACTCCTTTCTCTAAAACTGTTATTCATTACTTGATCAACCTCTTTCACCATATATTGTCTTCATGCACTTTATTTCCAACACATCTACCCACCTCCTTACTTTTGCATTCTGAGCGCAAGACTCGTATATACAGTACTGCTGGGACTACTACCCACCTCCTTACTTTTGCATTCAGAGCCCAAGACTCATCCATACAGCACTGTTGGGACTACTACATCTTCAAACCTACCCATTTATGCCCTAACCAACAGTGACCTTTCCTTCTACACATTCCTTAACCCTTAAATTGGCAGTCAAGATATGTAGATGTTCTCTTACAGGACAGTAATCAACATCTGTTTGTTTTAACTTCTCATACTGCTTTTTGTATACCCAGCAAATTTATTATACCATTAGCAGCTACTGAGGCCTCTTCTGTCACCAGATAGATTCAGAAAAAAATTCTGTTCATTTAAGTATCCCCTTTCTATCTATCTGTATCTCTGATGCCCATTAGAACTCCCATTAACGGGGTGGCCAAGGCAAAAGGGTTTCCACTCATCCCTGTCCTAGTATGCCTAGTATTATATCTATCTTATATCTTATTATATCTATCAAGTGATGAGGAAAGTGAAGAAGAAAATGAAAAATGTGAATAAATAACTAACTGTGATCTTTGTGGGAATACTTAGGGAGTAATGAGACAAGCACAGGACCTACCCACCTCTATCAGACACTCTTGCACTTGACTTTGAAATTACAAAAAAACTCCATCTAATTTCCCCTTGTCCATTTCTGGGATGGAGGGATTTTGGTAACAGAAATGAACTTTAATCAGTAGGGGTTGGGTGGATGCATCCTTCCCTTTTTAATGGAAGGACAACACAGTTGTCCCCCTCCTCTAACACATACATGCACACTTTTACTGTGGGATGTACAGGGGAATAATATTGAATGTATTACAGTGGGTGAATTTTTGAGTTTTAGTGCAATGCAGTGGTTTTGAAGAAAAATATTGTATATCAGTTTGGGGCAGGTACTCTTACTATCAGTGTGACAGCCCAAATGAAAATGAACCTAACCATGTCAATAAGCAGATTACACATTCAGATTGAAGGTAATTTGTCAATGTTTTAACTAAAATTGAAATTTTATACATTTATTAATATGTTGACACAAAATTTGATGTAATTTCCTATTTTCTCATTTTAGCTAATGAATTATAGTGGCACTTGGACATTTTTAAAAATCTATTTTTTAAAATTCAGAATCCTGGTTGACAATTTGAGGTTAGGATATAAATGTGAATAAGAGCAAGGTTATTAGGTACAGTAGGGGTGAGGGTCAAGTCAATTGGGAGGTGAATTTGAATGGAGAAAAACTGGAGGAAGTGAAGTGTTTTAGATATCTGGGAGTGGATCTGTCAGCGGATGGAACCATGGAAGCGGAAGTGGATCATAGGGTGGGGGAGGGGGCGAAAATTTTGGGAGCCTTGAAAAATGTGTGGAAGTCGAGAACATTATCTCGGAAAGCAAAAATGGGTATGTTTGAGGGAATAGTGGTTCCAACAATGTTGTATGGTTGCGAGGCGTGGGCTATGGATAGAGATGTGCGCAGGAGGATGGATGTGCTGGAAATGAGATGTTTGAGGACAATGTGTGGTGTGAGGTGGTTTGATCGAGTAAGTAACGTAAGGGTAAGAGAGATGTGTGGAAATAAAAAGAGCGTGGTTGAGAGAGCAGAAGAGGGTGTTTTGAAATGGTTTGGGCACATGGAGAGAATGAGTGAGGAGAGATTGACCAAGAGGATATATGTGTCGGAGGTGGAGGGAACGAGGAGAAGAGGGAGACCAAATTGGAGGTGGAAAGATGGAGTGAAAAAGATTTTGTGTGATCGGGGCCTGAACATGCTGGAGGGTGAAAGGAGGGCAAGAAATAGAGTGAATTGGAGTCATGTGGTATACAGGGGTTGACGTGCTGTCAGTGGATTGAAGCAAGGCATGTGAAGCGTCTGGGGTAAACCATGGAAGGCTGTGTAGGTATGTATATTTGCGTGTGTGGACGTGTGTATGTACATGTGTATGGGGGGGGGGGGTTGGGCCATTTCTTTCGTCTGTTTCCTTTGCGCTACCTCGCAGACGCGGGAGACAGCGACAAAGTATAAAAAAAAAAAAAAAAAAAAAAAAAAAAAAAAAATTGTAAATCAGTGAAATAATATAGTTATGATAAATATTCTATTTTAGTGTATTTCTGATTGATATTTGCAAATTAAATCTTTTTTTATAAATTGAGTATAAACATTAGGTTCAGTGCTACTGACCGAATATTTCAATATACCAGTAGACCATAAATATCCAAGCTGACAGATTCTCTGGAACAAGAACTTAGCTTTCTTATGTAAGCAATTCAGGGAAACAGCCACTGAAGATTTTCTTACCTATGGTGCCTTAAGTTTGTGGAATGCTTCCTTAGGTAGAACAGCTGGTCATACTTCTGTTAATCTCACCAGCCAGTACTTGCACAACATGCAAAGATGCTTAAAGACATAGCAGCCCTCAGATAGACCATAGCCAGGTCAGAAATACCAAAAGTTATCTCGATGCTCTACCTTAAGTCATAAATGCAAAAAGATTCTTTTGGTGTATCATGTACGAGATCAACTGGCAAAACTTGATGTACAATTCATTGCAATACTATAGTAGTTTTAAGATCAGTAGATACAGGAAATCAATCAGTAGATACAGGAAGTCAAGTCTTTGGAAAAAGTTAATCAGACAAGTGCAACTCTTATCAACCACATTTAACTGGCATTGTTCGTTTTATATATTCCATCTACTATCACTTATATGTCTCATTTACTCAGCTGTATCTAGAGTAAAAAATCAAATCAGAACTTTTAATGTTTTAATTAACACATAAAGATTTTGCTTGAAAATTATATTAGTATACTGTATCGCTATTACCATGTGATTTGAAGATGTTTCATTACAATATCTATTGGCATTTTTCAATGTTTTGTTTCCTTGCGCTACCTCGCAAACGCGGGAGACAGCGACAAAGTATAATAAAATAAAAATAAATTGTTTCATGTGGAAACTTTCAATTAAATTTTAACACACTTTTTTTTGAAAAATATATATAAGGTTGCTGCTTTATACTAATTGCTTTTTGCCATTTCTTTAATGTCCCCCTCATTTTTGAAAAGCCAGTAACTCCCTTGGTAACAGAAAACAGCATAGTGCTAGAATCTTTACAAGCATTAAATGACTTGCAAAACAGTACAGTACATGGCAAGAATATTTCCAAGTATTAACTGACGTGAAAAGTATTATTGTATAAAGGAGTGGCAGTGTAATGTTTCTACATAGAGTATATCCATGTTATTCACTAACAGACCTGTGTACCATTTCAGAGTTGGGATGCTGTAGCCTTGTGAAATTTTGTGCTAAAATGCACTTTCTCCCTTTATCTCTTTCCATGAACCATTTGTTCCCCCTGTTCACTTAAAAAAAAACACAATTCAACCCTGTAATAATATAAATATGCTGGGCATATCCCCCACACTTTACTGGAAACCCCACATGATCAACATCAAAAAGTCTGCTTCCCAAAAGCTGGGAGTGTTGTATGGTTACCATAATTATTTTTGTGAGAACTGTATAGTTACCATAATTATTTTTGTGAGGTTTCATATTTATAGGGGTTTTATTCTAACAAGTATTTGTTATTGCTCACATTCTCTCTCTCTCTCTCTCTCTCTCTCTCTCTCTCTCTCTCTCTCTCTCTCTCTCTCTCCCTCTCCCTCCCCTCAACCTTTCTTCCTTTATGAGTCATCTCTACAAACACTTGTTGAGCTCTGATTAATTTCGACGTCCTTTTTACTTTTTTCTTTCACCCAATATGGCCTTAACTGGGTCATGTTATTTGCCTCCTCCGTGTTGGTCACTATTCAAAAAAAAAAAAAAAGGAAACAAGACCAGACCTCCATATCCTTCCCTCTTATCTCGAAGAGAGTTCGGATCTAACCACACTTGCCAATGTTCTATAGATGCTGTTTCCTGTGGAGTGGGGTAGCATCAGGAATTGATGAAGGCAAGCATGGATATATACATGTGTATATATGTATATGTCTTTGTTTTTTGTTTTTTTATTATTATACTTTGTCGCTGTCTCCCGCGTTAGCGAGGCAGCACAAGGAAATGGACAAAAGAATGGCCCAACCCACCCACTTACACATGTATATACATACACGTCCACACACGGACATAAACATACCTATACATCGCAACGTATACATATATATATACACATACAGACATATCATATGTACACATATACATAATTCATAGTCTGCCCTCATTCACTTCCCGTCGCCACCCCAACTCACATGAAATGAATAACCCCTCCCCCCCGCATTTGCGCGAGGTAATGCCAGGAAAAGACAGCAAAGGCCACATTCGTTCACACTCAGTCTCTAGCTGTCATGTATAATGCACCGAAACCACAGCTCCCTTTCCACATCCAAGCCACACAAAACTTTCCATGGTTTACCCCAGACGCTTCACATGCCCTGGTTCAATCCATTGACAGCAAGTCAACCCCAATATACCACATCGTTCCAATTCACTCAATTCCTTGCCCGCCTTTCACCCTCCTGCATGTTCAGGCCCTGATCACTCAAAATCTTTTTCACTCCATCTTTCCACCTCCAATTTGATCTCCCACTTCTCCTCGTTCCCTCCACCTCCGACACATATATCCTCTTGATCAATCTCTCCTCACTCATTCTCTTCATGTGCCCAAACCATTTCAAAACACCCTCTTCTGCTCTCTCAACCACGCTCTTTTTATTTTCACACATCTCTCTTACCCTTACATTACTTACTCGATCAAACCACCTCACACCACATATTGTCCTCAGACATCTCATTTCCAGCACATCCACCCTCCTGCACACAACTGTATCCATAGCCCACGCCTCGCAGCCATACAACATTGTTGGAACCACTATTCCTTCAAACATAGCCATTTTTGCTTTCCGAGATAATGTTCTTGACTTCCAAACATTCTTCATGGCTCCCAGAATTTTCACCCCCTCCCCCACCCTATGATTCACTTCTGCTTCCATGGTTCCATCCACTGCCAGATCCACTCCCAGATATCTAAAACACTTTACTTCCTCCAGTTTTTCTCCATTCAAACTTCAGTGTGGTTTCTGAAATGGTAGAGGATGTGTGGATCAGGTGTTTACTTTGAAGAATGTAAGTGTGGCAGGGTGGCGACAGGAATGGATGAAGGCAGCAAGTATGAATGTGTACATGTGTAATGTCTGTGTATGTATATGTATGTATACATTGAAATGTATAGGTATGTATATGTGCATGTGTGGGTGTTTATGTATATACATGTGTAAGTGGGCCATTCTTTCATCCTCTTTTCTCTTTACCAAACCATTCTCCCTGACCCTCTCACTTTGCACACCAACCCAACCAAATCACCCAATATCTGCCACTCTATCATCAAACACATTGAACAAACTTTCAAAATACTCACTTCATCACTACCTGTTAATACCTCCCCACTTGCCCCTTTTGCCGATGTTCCCATTTGTTCTCTTGTCTTACGCAAGTTATTTACCTCCTTCGAAAACATCTTTTTAATCTTTCTAAGATTTAATGATACTCTGACCCCCAACTCTCATTTGCCCTCATTTGCAACCCTTTCACCTCTCTCTTGACCTGTCGCTTTCTTTTATACATCTCCCAATCATTTGCACAACTTCCCTGCAAGTATCGTCCAAATTCCTCTCTTTTCTCGTTGACTAACAACCTTACTTTTTCATCCCACCACTCGGTACCCTGTCTAATCTGCCCCCCTCCCACCTTTCTAATGCCACATGCATCTTTTATGCATGCTATCACTGCTTCCCTAAATACATCCCATTCCTCACCCACTCCTCTCACATCATTTGCTCTCACCTTTTGGCATTCTACACTCAGTCTCTCTTTGTACCTTCTCACAGAAGTCTCCCTTCCAAGCTCACTTACTTTCACCACTCTTTTCTCCGCAACATTATTTTTTTTGAAAACCTCTACAGATCTTCACCTTCGCCTCCACATGATAGTGATTAGACATCCCTACAGCTGCTCTCACCACATTAACATCCAAAAGGCTCTCTTAAACACACCTATCAATTAACATGAAATCCAATAATGCCCTTTGACCATCTCTCCTTCTCACATACGTATACTTATGTATGTCTCTTTTTATACCAGGTATTCCCAGTCACAAGTCTTTTTTCAGACAAATAATCGAGTGGCAAAAGGATTTTATATTTTTTCGAATGTACTGAAGGTGTTTATTTAAGTAATACAGAAAAAAAAGACTATATAGAATGACACTGATGATGTTCATTTATGATAAATGATGGTAAATGAGAGTGACATGCTTGAAAACAATGGATAACGAATTCCTTTTGGATAGAACGATCATTATGTATCATATTTTATGTATAGGTGGTACACAGCAATGAGGGATACAGCAAGCGAGTAATGCAACAGAGCTGCCTTTGCAAAGGTTTACAACATGAGCGTAACTTTGAGAACGGAGCACTAGATATTTTCTATCTTTTTAAGAATATGGGATACTGAGCCTAAAAATAGTTCAATAAAAGTATTCAAAGCCAGCAAGGTCAAATTTAAATAACCAGGGAAGATGAATATCTATTAGGATAAAGAAAATACATTCTCTGGCCTGTAAAGCAGCAACTCAAGGAAGCCTCTAAACAAGAAAACAATACAAGAGGATCTGCAGGAAGGAGATGACTGAGACAAAAGTTTGAGGAAGACTTGTTTTAGAAAAGTACAACTATCCCAAAGGTAACATGGGATTATATCAAGTCTAAGTCCAAGCCAAAAACTTATATTAGAAATGTTTAGGAAGACCCAGTGAACCCAGACTATGTAACGGTAGATAAAAAGGAACAAAAGCGAACATATTTCTTTCAGCGAAATATTGACTTTAGAAAACTAGAATAGAATATCAGAGATGGATACCAAGGAGATAGAATATCCCATTGAAGCTATGGCAATACCAAGAAAAAAATAACGAGTTATTACTTACTTCTAGGAAAAATAAGGCTCCTGAAAGTGACAGCTTATTCTACAGACGGTCATTACCAGATTTATCTGAACAATAGTTGAGGACGGCAGTCTTTAGGATATTGGAAAAAAAATATATGTTATGTACAAGAAAGGGAACATACATCCAACGTGGAATTATTGTCCAGTAAATCTGACCTAAGAGGTCTAAAAATCCCTCAAATCTTTCACAAGAGGGAATATTTTCGAATACAAGGACGCAAATGATCTCATCAAAAACACTTTGTTCCTAAGTGGGAGATCTATCTTACAGCTTATAGAGGTGCTGACCACATGGACCCAAGCTCATGGTAGGGTATGTCTATAGATTACATTTACCATGACTCACAAGCTTTTGGTAGGTTTCCGCATCAAAGAGTTCTAGCTAAAATATCTGCATAAGAATCAGAAATTTAAGTCATTTAGGGGGATAACAATTGCTATCTAGAAAACAGCAAAATGTGTCAAGAAGATACATCGCGTATCCTACATGGGTCAGTAATTCGACCCATACTCTGTTATACAAATGATCTCATAGAGTAAGGAGGTTCTAATATTTATCTTTTTTGATGAAAAAATATCTTCAGCTTGCTATTGCCACGGATTGCATGATGGAAGAGAAGAGGACGCAAATTTGTAGTAAAAAAGCCATCTTAATGATGTGCTGACGGTGTAGTTATATGGTACAGATTACCAGTGACATGGGGATCGTCTTTTTAAAAGAAAAAGAGCCAGTTTGGTGATGAGGTTAATCAAAACATTTCAATTACCTGATGTATTTACCCTCATACTCATACATAAATGCAGTCCTCATACCATGAAAATTCCAGAAAAAAAGAAGCAAGCTAACAGAGTTTACAAACAACTTAATGTGTAGGACTTAACTCATTCGGAAGAATTTATAAACAAACTGCCCAGTTCAAAGATATAGAACACACAGAGCAGAAATGTCGAGTTGAAAAAAAATCATAGCCGGTATGATATAGGCCCACTGAAAGTTTCTATGATTCGACAGACTAAACAGGAAGATGAACGTCTAAGACTTTTATCTACCTAGAGATCCACCACGTAACAAGGTGTTCTTCCTGTTTCATTGCACTGTACTTTTCCTTGTATGTGCAGCATAGGAAGTCGTTACGTATTAGTACAACAAACAATTGGTAGAATTTAAACCAAGGAATATCTAATTGTTCTTTGGTTTAAATTTAAAGAGCGACGAAAGTTCTAATCTTAATTTATTAGATGTGCTCTTGTGACTAGTTCTATATTCCCCACTACAACAGGAAAGTAACTTTGTACATTAGAAATTTAGAACTGAATTTTCATGTAGACTATATTCAATTTTGAAAATGAATAATCACTTGGACTTCAATTGTTGTTTATGTTTGGGTTGGCAGGCCTGCCGTCGCTCATTTCAAACTCGTGTTAAAGTGGTCAAGCAGAAAGTTCTGTATTGTGGAAAAAATATATTATACTGTATAAGGGTTTCATTCAAAGCTCTCATCATGGTGGAGACTATGGAGGGTAAGTTGTATGGGTAATATCGATAATGTTAACTTAGTGATAATATAGAAACTCTTGAATGTGGTTTCGGGTATGGTGAAGACGACGATGTAGGTTATCCTCACATACTCTGAAGTTAGCTATTCCATGTGATTCTCAGCAGCAGACCAGTTTAATGTTGGTACATTTCTGTTACCATGTAGTATAGCATACATCTCATTTATTAGGGGAGGTTACAAGTTTCATAGGTTCATTTGGTTTTTACAAGTTTTTCACCTTTTTCATTATTCACCACATTTTTCTAGGTGTACATAATCCCCATTACTATTATGTAATTTACTTTCATAATGAAACATAGTGTAATGGTCCCAATCATGCTCTGCAACTGTTATTGTACTTTCTGAATACTGGACAAGTATTGCAGACAAAGTCACCCAATATCCAGAGCTAGTTTTGATGAGGGTAAACTGATGAATTAACAAATGAGAAATGATGCCAGTTAAATGTTTTAGTTGGAATTATGCTATTGTTATTATGAGCAGAGTTCAAGGACAGTTATTGGTTGGTCTGATAACCTTAATTTATTAATAAGGTTTATAGATGAATAAGCATGAGGGACCTTAACAGTGTAATTGAATTCAAAATACCGTGTTTGCTGAATAAGAGTGTTCTCGAGAAATATCACTCTGGTTATCCTGGAATTCATGTTGTAGCAACATTTTAAATGTTTGAATGTTCAGCAGGCATATACTTAGTTTTATCTTATTGTCTTAAATACTGGTATATCTTCAAGTATGCTGCAGTCTTTATTCCTTCGTAATCTATTTTATTGGGTTATTCATGATTTTTTTGTTAGATGCTACTTATCTTCATTTAGGAAGTTTGACTTTCAGTCTGATGAAAAGTAAGATACCAGACTACACATTCCTTCTCCCCATATTTCATTTGAACATGTGCCTTTTCCCCATATTTCATTTGACCTAGTGAGACCTAAGTTTTGCCTGGAAAAAACAGCAAGATAAATGTTTATATGGTATTCACCTGCTTAAGATCTTACAGTTTCATAAAGGTATTGCTAGTTATGGAAATTTCATGGAAAGAATTAGATGAAGATGTACTAGCCTTTGTTATAAGGAAAACATATTTTTGAAGTAGCATACTTCATGAATCTCGGGCATTTTTGTTATCATTAGTACAACTATTACATGATTTACCATGCAAGTTTCCAACCATGTTTTCTTTATATTTTTATGTCTTGCTGCTACATAAGTTATGCAAGAATTTGTTATTACCCCTACATCTGTTTGTGTGTGTGTGTGTGTGTACATCCTTGTTAGCATTGTAACTCAAAAACAGTATTTGACAAAATGGTTAATTAGATTTTATGGCACAATTTCATAGATTTTCTATTTGATCTGGAAAACTGACTATTGCAAGTTTTACGAGTCAGGAATGGTAAATGATGGGAATTCAAATTTATATCACACCATATATGTTCATTATATTTATTATACTTAGTCGCTATCTCCCGCAGTATCAAGGTAGTGCAAGGAAACAGATGAAAGAATGGCCCAACCAACCGACATACACATGCATATGTATAAACTCCTACACGCACATATGCATACCTATACATTTCAGCGTATACATATACATACACAGACACACATATGTACACATGTACATATTCATACTTGCTGCCTTCATCCATTCCCATTGCCACCCCACCACACATGAATTGGCACCCCCTCCCCCTGTGTGCGCGTGTGAGGTAGCGCTAGGAAAAGACAACATAGGCCACATTTGTTCGCACTCAGTCTCTAGCTGTTATGTGTAATGCATCAAAACCACAGCTCTCTTTCCACATCCAGGCCCCGCAGAACTTTCTATGGTTTGCCCCAGACGCTTCACATGCTCTGGTTCAATCCATTGACAGCACATCGACCCTGGTATACCACATCGTTCCAGTTCACTCTATTCCTTGCACACCTCTCACCCCTCTCTATGTTCAGGCCCCAACCACTCAAAATCTTTTTCACTCCATCCTTCCACCTCCAATTTGGTTTCCCACTTCTCCTTGTTCCCTCCACCTGTGACACATATATCCTCTTTGTCAATGTTTCCTCACTCATTCTCTCCACGTGACCAAACCATTTCAATGCACCCTCTTCTGCTTTCTCAACCACACTCTTTTTATTACCACATATCTCTCTTACCCTTTCATTACTTAAACCACCTCACACCACATTGTCCTCAAACATCTCATTTCCAACACATCCACCCTCCCCTGCACAACTCATTCAATAACCCATGCCTTGCAACCATATAACATTGTTGGAACCACTATTCCTTCAGTCATACCCATTTTTGTTCTCCGACATAAAATTCTCACCTTCAACTCATTCTCCAATGCTCCCAGGACCTTCGCACCTTCCCCCACCCTGTGACTTATTTATGCTTCCATGGTTCCATCCACTGCTAAATTCATACCCAGATATCTAAAACACTTCACATCCTCCAGTTTTTCTCCATTCAAACTTTTCTCCCAATTAACTTGTCCCCCAACCCTACTGAACATAATAACCTTGTTCTTATTCACATTTACGCTCAGCTTTCTTCATTCACACACTTTACTAAACTAAGTCACCAACTTCTGCAGTTTCTCACCCGAATCAGCCACCATCGCTGTATCATCAGCAAACAACAACTGACTCACTTCCCAAGTCCTCTCATCCACAACAGACTGCATACTTGCCCCTCTCTCCAAAACTCTTGCATTCACCTCCCAAACAACCCCATCCATAAACAGATTAAACAACCATGGA
The DNA here is from genome assembly GCF_036320965.1 of Panulirus ornatus. NCBI lineage: Eukaryota > Metazoa > Arthropoda > Malacostraca > Decapoda > Palinuridae > Panulirus > Panulirus ornatus. The sequence goes on along the minus strand of NC_092271.1, from coordinate 29,474,418 downwards.
GACCATGCAACCCTGCCGCAAACCGACATTCACTGAGAACCAATCACTTTCCTCTCTTCCTACTCATACACATGCCTTACATCCTTGATAAAACCTTTTCACTGCTTCTAGCAACTTACCTCCCACACCATATATTCTTAATACCTTCCAAAGAGCATCTCTGTCAACTCTATCATACGCCTTCTCCAGATTCACAAATGCTACATACAAATCCATTTGTTTTTCTAAGTATTTCTCACATACATTCTTCAAAGCAAACACCTGATCCACACATCCTCTATCACTTCTGAAACCACACTGCTCTTTCCCAATCTGATGCTCTGTACATGCCTTTACCCTCTCAATCAATACCCTCCCATACAATTTCCCAGGAATACTCAACAAACTTATACCTCTGTAATTTGAACACTCACCTTTATCCCTTTTGCCTTTGTACAATGGCACTGTGCATGCATTCCTCCAATCCTCAAGCACTTTACCATAAACCATACATACATTGAATATCCTTACCAACCAGTCAACAACACAGTCACTCCCTTTTTATAATAAATTCCACTGCAGTACCATCCAAACCCTCCGGCTTTCATCGTCCGCACTGCTTTCACTACCTCTTCTCTGTTTACCAAACCATTTTCCCTAACCCTCTCACTTTGCACACCACCTCGACCAAAACACCCTATATCTGCCACTCTATCATCAAACACATTCAACAAACCTTCAAAATACTCACTCCATCTCCTTCTCACTTCACCACTACTTGTTATTACCTCCCCATTATCCCCCTTCACTGATGTTCCCATTTGTTCTCTTGTCTTACGCACTTTATTTACCTTCCTTCCAGAACATTTTATTCTCCCTAAAATTTAATGATACTCTCTTACCCCAGCTCTCATTTGCCCTCTTTTTCACCTCTTGCACCTTTCTCTTGACCTCCTGCTTCTTTCTTTTATACATCTCCCAGTCATTCGCACTACTTCCCGGCAAAAATCGTCCAAATATATGTATTAGGCAAAAACAAATACTTTTCTTAGATGGATAGATTTTTGCAAATTAATGAGCTCTGTTTTTCCTTTTACATAACTCATGTTGGAGCATCAGGCATTGCAAGCATTTCTTGTTCAGATTTTATTAAGAAATACTGCTTGCTTAAGGTATGGCCCTTATTTTAATTTTTTCTGAAAAAAAAGTCCATGGACTGCTGCAAATGGTTCTAGGAGCTCAGCAGTATGCTAGCAGTAGTTAGAACCTTAGTGCCTGTTGTTACATTTCATTTTTTAGTAAGTATCTGTTTGAGATATATATCTGACATACTTCTCTGCATTTTCACATATGTATGGAGTAAATTGGATGAAGATAGCTCTCCGGGTCAGTTATGCATACTTCTAACATAACATATATCCATTGTGCTAATGGGAGCATAGAATTCATATCATCACTTCTTAATTACTGTATTTGCATTTCTCACTACAGCTGATTTGTCCTGTGACACCAGTATCTATATTCCATTCACACTACCATACCCTCATACACAAAATACCTCTTGTCCACTTGATTAACTTCTATTCCTTTGTATCTGTTTATACTAATGGTACCCATGTACAATTTATCCCACTGTATTCCATTGTTACTGTAATCATAAATTGTGCTGTTTTTAAGGTATGATTTCATATTCTAATTGCAACAAAGAATGCTTTTCATTTGTCATACCTCTGTCCTTCAGACCCTGAAGTGCTTCATGTTACTAATCTTTTTATTTTTTTTTTTTACTCTTTTATTGTAGCTGACAGCAGAAGTAAGTTTATGTCTCCCCATATTAAGTATTCCTTATTGTGATATATGTCAGGGTGTCTGATTTCCTAACAGGACAACTTTTACAACTGGTACTGATAATATTTTACAGGTCATGTGTTGGAAGCCTGGGCAATGGCTCGTACCTCATCTGGGGTTCCATACTATGTTAAGTGAGTACTGTAATATTATGTCTTGTTTTATGTTACCCTGAGAAATACAGCACATGGAATGATGGACAGTATGTGCATTGCATAAGTTTACCTGATGGGTGTTGCAGCTGTGCAGCTGTGATTGCTACAAAGGTCTGTATCCATAATTTTGATTGTATTATCTTTTCTAACTGTGAACATTGAATTGTTATTATCTGAATTTGTTTGCACATGACAAATGTACTTTTATAGTTTATGAAATGGTATCATCATTTTTGATTATTGAAAGCAATAAGGGTAATGAAGTGAAAAGAGAAATTTTCTTTCCTTCACAAATGTTTGCCATTTCCTGTTTTGGCCAGATAGCAATAAGGGTAATGAAGTGAAAAGAGAAATTTTCTTTCCTTCACAAATGTTTGCCATTTCCTGTTTTGGCCAGATAGCTCCAGAAACACATCTATTCTATATCTGCCAAATACAACACTGAAAGCACAACCTCCTACCAACAACTAGGACCCACAGACCTTTCCATGATTTCCTCTGGCTGCTCCATATGCCTTAGTTCAGTCCATTGATAGCATATTGCCCTTTTTATACATCATGCCAATTTACCATATGCCATGCTCTCCTTTTGCTTTCCTGAATGTTCAGGCCCTAAGCAAAATTCTCATCTATATCTCATGCTTCATCACCCCGGGGATAGGGGAGAAAGAATACTTCCCACGTATTCCCTGCATGTCGTAGAAGGCGACTAAAAGGGGAGGGAGTGGGGGCTGGAAATCCTCCCCTCTCATTTCTCCTTTTAATTTTCCAAGAGAAGGAACAGAGAAGGGGGCCCGGTGAGGATATTCCCTCAAAGGCCCAGTCCTCTGTTCTTAACGCTACCTTGCTAATGCGGGAAATGGCGAATAGTTTGAAAGAAAAGAAAAGCTCATGCTTCACATCTTTACTATATCACTGGGACTATGTTACTGTCAAACATACCCTTTTTCACCATGTTACTGTCAAACATACCCATTTTCACCCTTGTAGATATTGATCTTCCACACATTCCTAAATGCTCCCAGGATCTTTATCCCTTCGTCCACTCTATGAATCACTTTCGCTTCCAAGGTTCCACTTGCTGCTATGTCCTCTCTGAGGTATCTGAATCACTTCACTTCCTCTTAAGTTTTCTCCTGAAATTTTATATTCATATCCCCATAAACCTGTCTCTGCTCTCCGAAAGCTAATAATATTGCTTTTTTTTCATTTGTTTATTTATTCATTATACTTGATTGTTGTTTCCCGTGTCAGTGAGGTAGCATCAGGAAACAGATGAAGAATGAACCATCCACTCATATACACAAATATATACGAAAACACCCATACATGTACGTATACATATCAAACTATACACACACACACACACACACATACATATATTTTTTTTTTCATACTATTCGCCATTTCCCGCGTTAGAGAGGTAGCGTTAAGAACAGAGGACTGGGCCTTTGAGGGAATATCCTCATCTGGCCCCCTTCTCTGTTCCTTCTTTGGAGAAAAAAAAGCAAACAAGAGGGGAGGATTTCCAGCCCCCCCGCTCCCTTCCCTTTTAGTCGCCTTCTACAACACGCAGGGAATACGTGGGAAGTATTCTTTCTCCCCTATCCCCAGGGATAATATATATATATATATATATGTTTGAAGGAATAGTGGTACCAACAATGTTGTATGGTTGCGAGGCGTGGGCTATGGATAGAGATGTGCGCAGGAGGATGGATGTGCTGGAAATGAGATGTTTGAGGAAAATGTGTGGTGTGAGGTGGTTTGATCGAGTAAGTAACGTAAGGGTAAGAGAGATGTGTGGAAATAAAAAGAGCGTGGTTGAGAGAGCAGAAGAGGGTGTTTTGAAATGGTTTGGGCACATGGAGAGAATGAGTGAGGAAAGATTGACCAAGAGGATATATGTGTCGGAGGTGGAGGGAACGAGGAGAAGAGGGAGACCAAATTGGAGGTGGAAAGATGGAGTGAAAAAGATTTTGTGTGATCGGGGCCTGAACATGCAGGAGGGTGAAAGGAGGGCAAGGAATAGAGTGAATTGGAGCGATGTGGTATACAGGGGTTGACGTGCTGTCAGTGGATTGAATCAAGGCATGTGAAGCGTCTGGGGTAAACCATGGAAAGCTGTGTAGGTATGTATATTTGCGTGTGTGGACGTGTGTATGTACATGTGTATGGGGGGGGGGTTGGGCCATTTCTTTCGTCTGTTTCCTTGCGCTACCTCGCAAACGCGGGAGACAGCGACAAAGTATAAAAAAAAAAAAAAAAAAAAAAAAAAATATATATATATATATATATATATATATATATATATATATATATATATATATATATATATATATATATGCATTGTTGCATGGCAGCTGGAGACTGAGTGTGAGCGAGTGGGGCCTTTGTTGTCTTTTCCTAGCGCTGCCTCGCACACATGGGGGAAGGATGTTGTTGTTCCGTGTGTGGCGGGGTGGCGATGGGAATGAATGGGGGCAGACAGTGTGAATTGTGTACATGGGTATGTATGTGTATGTCTGTGTGTGTATATGTGTGTGTGCGTTGAGATGTATAGGTGTGTATATGTGGTGTGTGTGGACGTGTATGTATATACGTGTGTGTGTGGGTGGGTTGGGCCATTCTTTCGTCTGTTTCCTTGCGCTGCCTCGCTGGCGCGGGGGACGGCGACGGGGCAAAGTGAATAAATAGATAAATATATATAGGGGAGAAAGAATACTTCCCACGTATTCCCTGCATGTCGTAGAAGGCGACTAAAAGGGAAGGGAGCGGGGGGCTGGAAATCCTCCCCTCTCATTTTTTTTTAAATTTTCCAAAAGAAGGAACAGAGAAGGGGGCCATATGAGGATATTCCCTCAAAGGCCCAGTCCTCTGTTCTTAACGCTACCTCGCTAATGCGGGAAATGGCGAATAGTATGAAAAAAAGAATATATATATATATATATTTTTGCTTTGTCGCTGTCTCCTGCGTTTGCGAGGTGGCGCAAGGAAACAGACGAAAGAAATAGCCCAACCCACCCCCATACACATGTATATACATACGTCCACACACGCAAATATACATACCTACACAGCTTTCCATGGTTTACCCCAGACGCTTCACATGCCCTATTCAACCCACTGACAGCACGTCAACCCCGGTATACCACATCGATCCAATTCACTCTATTCCTTGCCCTCCTTTCACCCTCCTGCATGTTCAGGCCCCGATCACACAAAATCTTTTTCACTCCATCTTTCCACCTCCAATTTGGCCTCCCACTTCTCGTTCCCTCCACCTCCGACACATATATCCTCTTGGTCAATCTTTCCTCACTCATCCTCTCCATGTGCCCAAACCACTTCAAAACACCCTCTTCTGCTCTCTCAACCACGCTCTTTTTATTTCCACACATCTCTCTTACCCTTATGTTACTCACTCGATCAAACCACCTCACACCACACATTGTCCTCAAACATCTCATTTCCAGCACATCCATCCTCCTGCGCACAACTCTATCCATAGCCCACGCCTCGCAACCATACAACATTGTTGGAACCACTATTCATTCAAACATACCTATTTTTGCTTTCCGAGATAATGTTCTCGACTTCCACACATTCTTCAAGGCCCCCAGGATTTTCGCCCCCTCCCCCACCCTATGATCCACTTCCGCTTCCATGGTTCCATCCGCTGCCAGATCCACTCCCAGATATCTAAAACACTTCACTTCCTCCAGTTTTTCTCCATTCAAACTCACCTCCCAATTGACTTGACCCTCAACCCTACTGTACCTAATAACCTTGCTCTTATTCACATTTACTCTTAACTTTCTTCTTCCACACACTTTTCCAAACTCAGTCACCAGCTTCTGCAGTTTCTCACATGAATCAGCCACCAGCGCTCTATCATCAGCGAACTACAACTGACTCACTTCCCAAGCTCTCTCATCCCCAACAGACTTCATACTTGCCCCTCTTTCCAAAACTCTTGCATTTACCTCCCTAACAACCCCATCCATAAACAAATTAAACAACCATGGAGACATCACACACCCCTGCCACAAACCTACATTCACTGAGAACCAATCACTTTCCTCTCTTCCTACACGTACGCATGCCTTACATCCTCGATAAAAACTTTTCACTGCTTCTAACAACTTTCCTCCCACACCATATATTCTTAATACCTTCCACAGAGCATCTCTATCAACTCTATCATATGCCTTCTCCAGATCCATAAATGCTACATACAAATCCATTTGCTTTTCTAAGTATTTCTCACATACATTCTTCAAAGCAAACACCTGATCCACACATCCTCTACCACCTCTGAAACCACACTGCTCTTCCCCAATCTGGTGCTCTGTACATGCCTTCACCCTTTCAATCAATACCCTCCCATATAATTTACCAGGAATACTCAACAAACTTATACCTCTGTAATTTGAGCACTCACTCTTATCCCCTTTGCCTTTGTACAATGGCACTATGCACGCATTCCGCCAATCCTCAGGCACCTCACCATGAGTCATACATACATTAAATAACCTTACCAACCAGTCAACAATACAGTCACCCCCTTTTTTAATAAATTCCACTGCAATACCATCCAAACCTGTTGCCTTGCCGGCTTTCATCTTCCGCAAAGCTTTCACTACCTCTTCTCTGTTTACCAAATCATTTTCCCTAACCCTCTCACTTTGCACACCACCTCGACCAAAACACCCTATATCTGCCACTCTATCATCAAACACATTCAACAAACCTTCAAAATACTCACTCCATCTCCTTCTCACATCACCACTACTTGTTATCACCTCCCCATTTGCGCCCTTCACTGAAGTTCCCATTTGCTCCCTTGTCTTACGCACTTTATTTACCTCCTTCCAGAACATCTTTTTATTCTCCCTAAAATTTAATGATACTCTCTCACCCCAACTCTCATTTGCCCTTTTTTTCACCTCTTGCACCTTTCTCTTGACCTCCTGTCTCTTTCTTTTATACATCTCCCACTCAATTGCATTTTTTCCCTGCAAAAATCATCCAAATGCCTCTCTCTTCTCTTTCACTAATACTCTTACTTCTTCATCCCACCACTCACTACCCTTTCTAATCAACCCACCTCCCACTCTTCTCATGCCACAAGCATCTTTTGCGCAATCCATCACTGATTCCCTAAATACATCCCATTCCTCCCCCACTCCCCTTACTTCCATTGTTCTCACCTTTTTCCATTCTGTACTCAGAATATATATATATATATATATATATATATATGTATGTATATATATATTTACATGTTAGTTGGCATGTAAGTTTGAATGGAGAAAAATTAGGGGAAGTGATGTATTTTAGATATCTGGGAGTGAACATAGCAGCAAAATGAACCATGGAAATGGAAGTAACCACAGGGTTGGGGAGGGGGCAAAGGTTCTGGGAGCAATGAAGAATAAGTGGAAGGAGAGAAAGTTATCTTGGGGAGCAAAAATGGGTATGTTTGAAGGAATAGTAGTTCCAACAATATCATATGGTTGCAGGGCATGGGCTATAGATATGGTTGTACAGAGGAGGGTGGATGGGTTAAAAATGAAATGCTTGAGAACAATTTGTGGTGTGAGGCAGTCAGATTGAGTAAGAAATGAGAGTAAGAGAGAAATGTGGTAATTAAGAGTGTGGTTGAGAGAGCAGAAGAGTGTGTGTTGAAATGGTTTGGACATATGAAGAGAATGAGTGAGGAGAGGTTGACAAAGAGGATATATGTTTATGTGGATGGGGTGGGCCATTCTTTCCTCTGTTTCCTTGCGCTACCTCTCTAACGCGGGACACAGCGACAAAGTATAATAAATGAATATAAATATATATATATGTATGTATATTATCCCTGTGGATAGGGGAGAAAGAATACTTTCCACGTTTTCGTTGCGTGTCGTAGAAGGCGACTAAAAGGGAAGGGAGCGGGGGACTGGATATCCTTTCCTTTTTTTTTTTTTTTTTTTTTTTTTAATTTAATTTTTTTTAACTACCCTTGCATACAGCTTACCAGGTACACTCAAAAGCTTATCCCTCTTTAATTCAAACACTCGTCTTTGTACCCCTTGCTTTTTATATACATGATGGCACTATACAAGCGTTCTACCGGTCTTCAGGCAGTTCAGTCAACAGCACAGTCATGTTTTTTTAAGAAATTCAGCTGCAGTACCATCCACTCCAGAGGCCTTTCCTCATTTCATCTGATGCATGCAAAGCTTTCTACATAGTTGCTTATTTAAGGAAATCACTTGCTATGGCTCTTTCATTTTACATATCTCTCATACCCAAGCACCCCAGATCTGCTACCATGTCATCAAACACATTCAGGAGTCCTCCAAAGTACTTAAGCCATCACCTCTTCACCTCATCTCTGCTTGTTACCACACCCACAGTAGCCCCCTTCAGCGATCATCTCATATGTCCTTTTTTTTTTTTTTTTTTTTTTTTTTTTTTTTTTTTTTCCCGCTGTCTCCCGCGTTTGCGAGGTAGCGCAAGGAAACAGACGAAAGAAATGGCCCAACCCACCCCCATTCACATGTATATACATACGTCCACACACGCAAATATACATACCTACACAGCTTTCCATGGTTTACCCCAGACGCTTCACATGCCCTGATTCAATCCACTGACAGCACGTCAACCCCGGTATACCACATCGATCCAATTCACTCTATTCCTTGCCCTCCTTTCACCCTCCTGCATGTTCAGGCCCCGATCACACAAAATCTTTTTCACTCCATCTTTCCACCTCCAATTTGGTCTCCCACTTCTCCTTGTTCCCTCCACCTCCGACACATATATCCTCTTGGTCAATCTTTCCTCACTCATTCTCTCCATGTGCCCAAACCACTTCAAAACACCCTCTTCTGCTCTCTCAACCACGCTCTTTTTATTTCCACACATCTCTTACCCTTACGTTACTTACTCGATCAAACCATCTCACACCACACATTGTCCTCAAACATCTCATTTCCAGCACATCCATCCTCCTGCGCTCAACTCTATCCATAGCCCATGCCTCGCAACCATACAACATTGTTGGAACCACTGTTCCTTCAAACATACCCATTTTTGCTTTCCGATATAATGTTCTCGACTTCCACACATTTTTCAAGGCTCCCAGAATTTTCGCCCCCTCCCCCACCCTATGATCCACTTCCGCTTCCATGGTTCCATCCGCTGCCAGATCCACTCCCAGATATCTAAAACACTTTACTTCCTCCAGTTTTTCTCCATTCAAACTTACCTCCCAATTGACTTGACCCTCAACCCTACTGTACCTAATAACCTTGCTCTTATTCACATTTACTCTTAACTTTCTTCTTTCACACACTTTACCAAACTCAGTCACCAGCTTCTGCAGTTTCTCACATGAATCAGCCACCAGTGCTGTATCATCAGTGAACAACAACTGACTCACTTCCCAAGCTCTCTCATCCCCAACAGACTTCATACTTGCCCCTCTTTCCAAAACTCTTGCATTCACCTCCCTAACAACCCTATCCATAAACAAATTAAACAACCATGGAGACATCACACACCCCTGCCGCAAACCTACATTCACTGAGAACCAATCACTTTCCTCTCTTCCTACACATACACATGCCTTACATCCTCGATAAAAACTTTTCACTGCTTCTAACAACTTTCCTCCCACACCATATATTCTTAATACCTTCCACAGAGCATCTCTATCGACTCTATCATATGCCTTCTCCAGATCCATAAATGCTACATACAAATCCATTTGCTTTTCTTACACTGAAGTTTCCTTATCTTTGCCCAGCTTTCATTTTCCCCCTGTGCCCCTGCACCTCCCTCTTGACCTTTTGCCACTTTTTCAAGTATTTCTCTCAATCACTCACACTCCTTCCCTGTAAGTATCATCCATACCCCTCACTTTTCTTTTTCATTAACAACTGACTTTGTCGCCTACCACTTTTTCCCCTTTCATACATGCCCTTCTTACACCTTCCAATGCCATCCACTTCTATTCCTCACCAATCCTTCAAGCTTCGTTTACACTCACCTTTTACTGCTCAACACTCAACCTCTCCTGGTATGTCTCCACACAAGCCTCTTTTCCAAAGTCACTTTCACCATCTTCGTCTCACCCACATCATTTTGTGTACTCTGAAAGTCTCGGCAAATCTTCCCCTAGGATTTCACCAGGAAATTATCAGACATCCTTCCAGCTACCCATTTCAGCATAGTCATATCCAAGATTCTATCCTGTGCATGCCCATCAATTTTATGAATTATTTGTATGAATTATATACTTATAGACCATCCCTGTGGATAGGGAAGAAACAATACTATCCTTATATTTCCTATGTGTAGTAGAAGGTGACTAAGAGGGGTGGGAGAAAGGGGCTAGAAATCCTTTGCTCTAGTATAGCTTTCCAAAAGAAGGAACAGGGGAAGAAGCCAAGCTCATTTGTCTGTTTCTGGTGCTGCCTCACTTATGCACGAAATGGTGAACACGTATGAAAAGAAAAAATATGTACTTCCTGCCCCAGGTGTCCCTTGTTTCATTTCTGGGGCTCTCATAGCACTCAGGAAGCTAACCGCATCCATCTGGTGGGATCACAAGCCATAAAGTCTAGTATTGTGAGTAATGTGCAGTAAGTCTTCATTTTTTTCACTGAAGTAGAAGCATTATGGGCATGGAAGGTGTTGAGATATGCTGAGCTAGTCTTTGTAGCGTTATAGGCATGGGTTATGTCCAAAGCAGAGATTAGAAAGTGTAATTCTTTTGTGTTTGAAAAGTGTAGTTTCAGATAAGTGATTGTTTAGTTGGGTCATTTTGGTGTCTATGTTTTGCTCATACTGTGTTTCTTTAGGTTTGAGATCAGTTATGGAGTGATTTGGATGAGATAGATCTAGTGCTTTTGCAAAGAATGAGGTGCCAAGCATGTTAAAGTGGGATTGTATTGGGAGGGTCGTTGTTTCAGTGCAAAGAAGTTGATTGTTTGTGGTCACTAGGCAGCCACTGATTGTTCTAAGTGCCTGATTTTTTGTAGTTTGCATACTAGAATATATTAAAACTTTTCATATAAGATGCTTTATATATTTTATGATTTCTTGTCATGAAGGTCATTTTCATCAATTATCTTCAAGAATTCTTCTCTTGCACTCTTGTATTATATCAGTGTCTTGGATTAATTATTTGTTCTTACATACTCAGAATAAATGTTTAATGAGCCTGTTAGATTTACAAAAAAAAATTTTCCTATCTGTTCTCACTCCAATCTTTTCTGTTCCCTATATTATCATGTGTAAAAGCCATGTGCTGGAAATGAGATGTTTGAGGACAATATGTGGTGTGAGGTGGTTTGATCGAGTAAGTAACGTAAGGGTAAGAGAGATGCGTGGAAAGGTGTTTTGAAATGGTTTCGTCACACGGAGAGAATGAGTGAGGAAAGATTGACCAAGAGGATATATGTGTCAGAGGTGGAGGGAACGAGGAGAAGTGGGAGACCAAACTGGAGATGGAAAGATGGAGTGAAAAAGATTTTGAGTGATCGGGGCCTGAACATGCAGGAGGGTGAAAGGCGTGCAAGGAGTAGAGTGAATTGGAACAATGCGGTATACCGGGGTCGACATGCTGTCAATGGATTGAACCGGGGCATGTGAAGCGTCTGAAGTAAACCATGGAAAGTTCTGTGGGGTTTGGATGTGGAAAGGGAGCTGTTGTTTTGGTGCATTATTGCATGACAGCTAGAGACTGAGTGTGAACGAATGGGGCCTTTGTTGTCTGTTCCTAGCACTACCTCGCACACATGAGGGGGAGGGGGTTGTTATTCCATGTGTGGTGAGGTGGCGATGGGAATGAATAAAGGCAGACAGTATGAATTATGTACATTTGTATATATGTATATGTCTGTGTGTGTATATATATATGTATACATTAAGATGTATAGGTATGTATATTTGCATGTGTAGACGTGTATGTATGTACATGTGTATGTGGGTGGGTTGGGCCATTCTTTCGTCTGTTTCCTTGTGCTACCTTGCTAACGCGGGAGACAGCGACAAAGCAAAATATATATAATGATAATAAAAGTCATGTCTATTATCGTACTTGAAAGCCATCTCTCATATCAGAGCTGCATTGTAGTCCTTCATGAATTCCTTAGACCAAATACATCTAAGGCTATATGCCTTATCAGTGACCCAATCCTCACTTTCCATGTACTCTCTTTGAGTTGATTATGGTTTATCCTTTTACTTTATTCTGTTGTCTCTCATGGTTATAGCATGAGAGATTTAAACTTTCATTGCATGTCTTTTTGAAATTAGATACTTTGCTTGCTGCAGCATTGTCACAAAAGCTCTTGTATATCTAGAATGGAATTATTTGCACATTTTTTCTCATAATTGCAGCTTTGCAAATGCAGAGGACGGACTATAAACACCTGTAACCTATGAATTATAATTATTGGTCATAACTTCAATACATTAGTATGTTTGGTAAGCAGCACTCGAATTTATGGCCCAGTATCTGCCACGTAACTGTATGTCACTGAGTATTAGCACGCTTTGAGAGTTCATGTTTTTTACTTTTCTAGTCATAGGCATGGAGTTACCCAGTGGGACCATCCAGAGTATGTTCGTATCTTAGAAGAAATTCAGACTGTTAATTCAGTGAAATATGCTGCATATCGTACTGCGTGCAAGTTACATCGTCTTCAGACACGACTTAAATGTGAGTTCTTTAACTTTCAACGAATTGTAAAGATTGTTTCCACTATTGCCTTATGAATGTAGTGTAGGTATCATAAGTAGCTATGCAATAGAATAGACTACCCAGTAGATTTTTTGTATGTGGTTCATTTTGGGAGTGATGCCAATGAGATGATATTGTGAAGTTCTGTTTGACCATCTCTCAGGCACTACATCTGATTTAAACTGAGACCCAGTCATATGTGTACATGTTCTCCTTATCACCATTTGAAATTGCTTTCTTCTTATACATCAGGATTTACTTGCCCACATGACTTTGACATAACATAACCCAATGGTTTGTTTAGTCAAGCACTAAATTCCTTGCTGATGTGTAGAACAACTGAAGTCATGGTTTTATCTTTTAATGTCATTTATGTCTTGAATCTTGCTGATGCTGCTAGAAGCGTAATGTATTCACAGCAAGAGGACATGAATTTATTTATTTATTATTTTTTTTTTAGCATGCTCAGATGTGGTGATGGTTATGTAAGGTCCTTCCCTAAATGAAGAACTTTTCTCAGGCATCAGATTGTAATTTCATGACTGATGGACGTGATGGAAAAAGATTTTTTTTTAATAAAAGCATGATTAAAGGAGAATTTAAGTCTTGTAGTTTCAGATCTGTGGTGAGATTGCCCAGTGTTTTTGAATAACTAATAGTTCAGATTTTTGTGCTGAATAAGGACTGGTGATTGGGAATACCTGGTTTAAAAAGAGAGATATACATAAGCATACGTATGTAAGTAGGAGAAATGGCCCGAGAGCATTATTGGATTACGTGTTAATTGATAGCCACGTGAAAGAGAGACTTTTGGATGTTAATATGCTGAAAGGGGCAACTGGAGGGATGTCTGATCATTATCTTGTGGAGGCGAAGGTGAAGATTTGTATAGGTTTTCATAAAAGAAGAGAGAATGTTGGGGTGAAGAGAGTGGTGAGAATAAGTGAGCTTGGAAAGGAGACGTGTGAGGAAGTACCAGGAGAGACTGAGTGTAGAATGCAAAAAAAGGTGAGAGCAAATAATGAAGGGGGAATGGAGTGTATTTAGGGAAGCAGTGATGGCTTGTGCAAAAGATGCCTGTGGCATGAGAAAGGTGGGAGGTGGGAAGATTAGAAAGGGTAGTGAGTGGTGGGATGAAGAAGTAAGATTGTTAGTGAAAGAGAAGAGAGAGGTATTTGGAGGATTTTTGCAGGGAAGTAGTGCAAAATAACCATGGAAAGTTTTACGGGGCCTGGATGTGGAAAGGGAGCTGTGGTTTTAAGTCTTTGCACATGACAGCTAGAGACTGAGTGTGAACGAATGTAGCCTTTGTTGTCTTTTCCTAGCGCTACCTCGTGCGCATGCTGGGGAGGGGGGTATCATTTCATGTGGTGGCGGGAATGGATGAAGGCAGCATGTATGAATATGTATGTGTATATGTATGTATACGCCTGTGTTTGTATATGTATGTATACCTTGAAATGTATAGGTATGTATATGTGCATGTGTGGACGTTTATGTATATACATGTGTATGTGGGTGGGTTGGGCCATTCTTTCATCTGTTTCCTTGCGCTACCTTGCTAACGCGGGAGACAGCAACAAAGTAAAATAGATAACTAAATAAATAATTTTTTTCTCAGACGATCACCATTTTCCACATTAAGCCCCATAATTTGAGCTCTCTTTACGTGTGCTGATACTTTGCCATTAAGCAGGTTCAGCTTTTGTGGCTCTCCACAGGAAAATTTAAGATCAGTAATAAAGAGTTGTGTGAGGTACATGGTGTTAAATGTTCTGTGCAAGATGAGAGATCCATGTGTATGTGAAGCAGAAAGAAAAGACAGCAACCTGGGCCAGGAAAGGTAACATGATAGCTGCTGTAGTGCTGGCTCACTTTGATGCTGTATCTGATCTTCCTGGTACCCAGGTGGCAGCACTTTCTCGGTCGGTATCAGCATGACACCTGTTACCTCCGTCCAAATATTGTTTGTTTGTTGTGGGAGATTTTTGTGTTGTCACATCTCTTAACTTTGAACCATGTCCCTACTCCTGTGTATGTTTACACACAGATACACTCACCCCAGCTTAAGGTATGTGAGTGAAGTTGTGTGTTTGCATATTACAGAGGTTAAATTCTCCACTAGTGTAAGCCTGTCTCTTAAAGTTTGTTTGATCTCATACAACATTGTATATCCTTTCAGACTCATACTACATTTCCCAAAATCCAGAGTGTAGCCTTCCAAAGCTTGACCATTTGGTCACTTTGATTGCAGTGCTGGGACAAAATGTCCATAGCCTTGTGTGGCACATTGTTTTCCTCCTGTAAGAAGGATAAATCCCATGTGCCAACAGGTTTTCAAAATGGCTAGGTCCTGGTGGCTCTGGTATTCAGATTTTATGGGTATAGAAGGATACACATGTAGATGTGGGAAAGAAATGGATATGTGTATGTGATGAGAGTATGGTGTGGGAGGCAAGTTGTTAGAAGCAGTGAAAAGTTTTTATTGAGGATGTAAGGCATGTGTACGAGTAGGAGTATGGTGTGGAGGCAAGTTGTTAGAAGCAGTGAAAAGTTTTTATTGAGGATGTAAGGCATGTGTACGAGTAGGAAGAGAGGAAAGTGATTGGTTCTCAGTGAATGTCAGTTTGCGGCAGGGGTGCGTGATGTCTCCATGGTTGTTTAATTTGTTTATGGATGGGGTTGTTAGGGAGGTGAATGCAAGAGTTTTGGAGAAAGGGGCAAGTATGCAGTCTGTTGTGGATGAGAGGGCTTGGGAAGCGAGTAGTTGTTCGCTGATGATACAGTGCTGGTGGCTGATTCAGGTGAGAAACTGCAGAAGCTGGTGACTGAGTTTGGTAAAGTGTGTGAAAGAGGAAAGCTGAGAGTAAATGTGAATAAGAGCAAGGTCATTAGGTACAGTAGGGTTGAGGGACAAGTCAGTTGGGAGGTAAGTTTGATTGGAGAAAAACTGGAGGAAGTGAAGTGTTTTAGATATCTAGGAGTGGATTTGGCAGCTGATGGAACCATGGAAGCAGAAGTGAGTCTTAGGGTGGGGGAGGGGGTGAAAGTTCTGGGAGCGTTGAAAAATGTGTGGAAGGCGAGAATGTTATCTTGGAAAGGAAAAATGGGTATGTTTGAAGGAATAGTAGTTCCAACAATGATATATGGTTGCGAGGCATGGGCTATAGATAGAGTTGTGCGGAGGAGGGTGGATGTGTTGGAAATGAGATGTTTGAGGGCAATATGTGGTGTGAGGTGATTTGATCGAGTAAATAATGAAAGGGTAAGAGAGATGTGTGGTGATAAAAAGAGTGTGGTTGAGAGAGCAGAAGAGGGTGTTTTGAAATGGTTCGGTCATGTGAAGAGAATGAGTGATGAAAGCTTGACAAAGAGGATATATGTGTCAGAGGTTGAGGGAACGAGGAGAAGTGGAAGACCACATTGGAGGTGGAGAGATGAAGTGAAAAAGATTTTGGGTGATCGGGACCTGAACATGCAGGAGGGTGAAAGGCATGTTAGGAACAGAGTGAATTGGAATGATGTGGTATGCCAGGGTTGACGTGCTGTCATGGATTGAACCAGGGCATGTGAAGCGTCTGGGGTAAACCATGGAAAGTTTTGAGGAGCCTGGATGTGGAAAGGGAGCTGTGGTTTCAGGCATTATTGCATGACAGCTAGAGACTGAGTGTGAACGAATGTGGCCTTTGTTACCTTTTCCTAGTGCTACCTCGCACACATATGGGGGTAGGGGGTTGTCATTTCATGTGTGGCGGGGTGGCGATGGGAATGAATAGGGGCAGACAGTAAGAATTATGTACATGTGCATATATGTATATGTCTGTGTGTGTATTTATATGTATACGTTGAGATGTGTAGGTATGTATATTTGCGTGTGTGGACGTGTATGTATATACATGTGTATGTGGGTGAGTTGGGCCATTTCTTTTGTCTGTTTCTTTTTGCTACCTCACTAATCCAGGAGACAGTGACAAAGCAAAATAAATGAATATATATATAAAAATTATTATTTATTTATTATTTATTTTGTTTTGTCGCTGTCTCCCGCATTAGCAAGGTAGCACAAGGAAACAGACGAAAGAATGGCCCAACCCACTCACATACACATGTATCCCTGGGGATAGGGGATTAAGAATACTTCCCACGTATTCCCTGCGTGTCGTAGAAGGCGACTAAAAGGGGAGGGAGCGGGGGGCTGGAAATCCTCCCCTCTCGTTTTTTTTTAATTTTCCAAAAGAAGGAACAGAGGGGGCCAGGTGAGGATATTCCAAAAAAGGCCCAGTCCTCTGTTCCTAACGCTACCTCGCTAACGCGGGAAATGGCGAATAGTTTGAAAGAAAGAAAGAAAAATATATATATATATATAAGAGTTTTGGAAAGAGGGGCAAGTATGAAGTCTGTTGGGGATGAGAGAGCTTGGGAAGTGAGTCAGTTGTTGTTCGCTGATGATACAGCGCTGGTGGCTGATTCATGTGAGAAACTGCAGAAGCTGGTGACTGAGTTTGGAAAAGTGTGTGGAAGAAGAAAGTTAAGAGTAAATGTGAATAAGAGCAAGGTTATTAGGTACAGTAGGGTTGAGGGTCAAGTCAATTGGGAGGTGAGTTTGAATGGAGAAAATCTGGAGGAAGTGAAGTGTTTTAGATATCTGGGAGTGGATCTGGCAGCCGATGGAACCATGGAAGCGGAAGTGGATCATAGGGTGGGGGAGGGGGCGAAAATCCTGGGGGCCTTGAAGAATGTGTGGAAGTCGAGAACATTATCTCGGAAAGCAAAAATGGGTATGTTTGAAGGAATAGTGGTTCCAACAATGTTGTATGGTTGCGAGGCGTGGGCTATGGATAGAGTTGTGCGCAGGAGGATGGATGTGCTGGAAATGAGATGTTTGAGGACAATGTGTGGTGTGAGGTGGTTTGATCGAGTGAGTAACGTAAGGGTGAGAGAGATGTGTGGAAATAAAAAGAGCGTGGTTGAGAGAGCAGAAGAGGGTGTTTTGAAGTGGTTTGGGCACATGGAGAGGATGAGTGAGGAAAGATTGACCAAGAGGATATATGTGTCGGAGGTGGAGGGAACAAGGAGAAGAGGGAGACCAAATTGGAGGTGGAAAGATGGAGTGAAAAAGATTTTGTGTGATCGGGGCCTGAACATGCAGGAGGGTGAAAGGAGGGCAAGGAATAGAGTGAATTGGAGCGATGTGGTATACCGGGGTTGACGTGCTGTCAGTGGATTGAAGCAAGGCATGTGAAGCGTCTGGGGAAAACCATGGAAAGCTGTGTAGGTATGTATATTTGCGTGTGTGGATGTATGTATATTCATGTGTATGGGGGGGGGGGGGTTGGGCCATTTCTTTCGTCTGTTTCCTTGCGCTACCTCGCAAACGCGGGAGACAGCGACAAAGTATAATAAATAAATGAATAAAATATATATATATATATATATATATATATATATATATATATATATATATATATATATATATATATTATCCCTGGGGATAGGGGAGAAAGAATACTTCCCACGTATTCCCTGCGTGTCGTAGAAGGCGACTGAAAGGGGAGGGAGCGGGGGGCTGGAAATCCTCCCCTCTCAATTTTTTTTAATTTTCCAAAAGAAGTAACAGAAAAGGGGGCCAGGTGAGGATATTCCCTCAGTGGCCCAGTTCTCTGTTCTTAACGCTACCTCGCTAACGCGGGAAATGGCGAATAGTTTGAAAAAAAAAATATATATATATATATATATATATATAAATATATACATATATATATATATAAGTTTGAATGGAGAAAAACTGGAGGAAAAAAGTGTTCTAGATATCTGGGAGTGGATCTGGCAGCGGATGGAACCATGGAAGCGGAAGTAAATCATAGGGTGGGGGAGGAGGCGAAAATCTTGGGAGCCTTGAAGAATGTGTGGAAGTCGAGAACATTATCTCGGAAAGCAAAAATGGGTATGTTTGAAGGAATAGTGGTTCCAACAATGTTGTATGGTTGTGAGGCGTGGGCTATGGATAGAGATGTGCGCAGGAGGATGGATGTGCTGGAAATGAGATGTTTGAGGAAAATGTGTGGTGTGAGGTGGTTTGATCGAGTAAGTAACGTAAGGGTAAGAGAGATGTGTGGAAATAAAAAGAGCGTGGTTGAGAGAGCAGAAGAGGGTGTTTTGAAATGGTTTGGGCACATGGAGAGAATGAGTGAGGAGAGATTGACCAAGAGGATATATGTGTCGGAGGTGGAGGGAACGAGGAGAAGAGGGAGACCAAATTGGAGGTGGAAAGATGGAGTGAAAAAGATTTTGTGTGATCGGGGCCTGAACATGCAGGAGGGTGAAAGGAGGGCAAGGAATAGAGTGAATTGGAGCGATGTGGTATACAGGGGTTGACGTGCTGTCAGTGGATTGAATCAAGGCATGTGAAGCGTCTGGGGTAAACCATGGAAAGCTGTGTAGGTATATATATTTGCGTGTGTGGACGTGTGTATGTACATGTGTATGGGGGGGGGGGGTTGGGCCATTTCTTTCATCTGTTTCCTTGCGCTACCTCGCAAACGCGGGAGACAGCGACAAAGTATAAAAAAAAATATATATATATATATATATATATATATATATATATATATATATATATATATATATATATATTTATTTATTTATTTATTTATTTTGCTTTATCGCTGTCTCCCGCGTTAGTGAGGTAGTGCAAGGAAACAGACGAAAGAATGGCCCAACCCGCCCACATACAAATGTATATACATACATGTCCACACACGCACAATATACATATCTATACATCTCAATGTACACATATATATACACACACAGACATATACATATATACACATGTACATAATTCATACTGTCTTCCTTTATTTGTTCCCATCGCCACCTCGCCACACATGGAATAACAACCCCCTCCCCCCTCATGTGTGCGAGGTAGCGCTAGGAAAAACACCAAAGGCCCCATTCGTTCACACTCAGTCTCTAGCTGTCATGTAATAATGCACCGAAACCACAGCTCCCTTTCCACATCCAGGCCCCACACATTCCCTGGTTCAGTCCATTGACAGCATGTCGACCCCGGTATACCACATCATTCCAATTCACTCTATTCCTTGCACGCCTTTCACCCTCCTGCATTTGCAGGCCCCGATCACTCAAAATCTTTTTCACTCCATCTTTCCACCTCCAATTTGGTCTCCCACTCCTCCTCATTCCCTCCACCTCTGACACATATATCCTCTTGGTCAATCTTTCCCCATTCATTCTCTCCATGTGACCAAACCATTTCAAAACACCCTCTTCTGCTCTCTCAACCACACTCTTTTTATTTCCACACATCTCTCTCACCCTTACATTACTTACTTGATCAAACCACCTCACACCACATATTGTCCTCAAACATCTCATTTCCAGCACATCCACCCTCCTGCGCACAACTCTATCCATAGCCCACGCCTCGCAACCATACAACATTGTTGGAACCACTATTCCTTCAAACATAGCCATTTTTGCTTTCCGAGATAATGTTCTCGACTTCCACACACTCTTCAAGGCTCCCAGGATTTTCGCCCCCTCCCCCACCCTATGATTCACTTCCGCTTCCATGGTTCCATCCGCTGCCAGATCCACTCTCAGATATATAAAACACTTTACTTCCTCCAGTTTTTCTCCATTCAAACTTACCTCCCAGTTGACTTGACCCTCAACCCTACTGTACCTAATAACCTTGCTCTTATTCACATTTACTCTTAACTTTCTTCTTTCACACACTTTACCAAACTCAGTCACCAGCTTCTGCAGTTTCTCACATGAATCAGCCACCAGCGCTGTATCATCAGCGAACAACAACTGACTCACTTCCCAAGCTCTCTCATCCCCAACAGACTTCATACTTGCCCCTCTTTCCAAAACTCTTGCATTCACCTCCCTAACAACCCCATCCATAAACAAATTAAACATATATATATTTATATATATATATATGCATACACACACACACACACACACACACACACACACACGCCCTTGCACACACACATATGAACTCTCGTTGTATGTTTTGGACAATCATATTTTTACCAAATGGCGTCCTAGCTTCGTCTCTTCGATGTATATCAACTGACTTATATTTCTCCCTTGTGTCTCCCCTGATGATGTGATTATTACACAAAAGTGCACTTGGGAACTTTTCTTGTTTCATTTTCCCCGTGGACTCATAGTAATATATATACATATACATATCAACATATACACATATACATGTATGTACATATACATATATACACATGTATATATTCATACTTGCTTGCCTTCATCCATTCCTGGCTCCACAGGAAATAGCATATTTATCAGTCAGAGCATGTGAAATGTCTTGGGTAAACCATGTTGTCTGTGGGGCTTGGATGTGGATAGGGAGCTGTGGTTTCGGTTCATTACACATGGCAGCTAGAGACTGCATTTGAACAAATGTGTCTTTTTTTTTGTCTGTTTTCCTGGCACTACCTCGCTGATGCATAGGTTGGTAATGCTGTTTCCTGAGGGGTGGGGTGGTGCCGTGAATTTATGAAGGCAAGCGAATATGACTATGCACATGGGTATGTATGAATATGGCATGTATGTGTATGTTTATGTATGCATAAATGTATATGTTGATGTATATATGTACATGTATAGAGTGTGAATGTATATGTGTGTATATGTATGCATATGGTTGCAGAACCAAAAAAGACATTCTAGGATATTTTCTGGTGCTAATTATAGTTCCTTGTGACACCAAGAATCTATATTCCCATAAAGTGTGCCTTCCAGTGATTTAGGTTAACTTGTGCAGAAAAGATACCTTTAGTTCTCTAAATGTTTTGTTTTCTGGTGATTTCTTTTTCATTTAGGGATATATGTGTATTAGGATATAAGAAAGTTTTTTAACAGCTGTCACATAAATTTGGTGGCATTGAGTAAATGGGATTCTGTTTTCAAATGTGTAAATGTATTTTATTTACAGTTCATGAGGTATCTCTTCATTGTGTAGCCTCAGCTTTTGATAATGCTGGTCTTCGAGCTGGGGAAAACAATGATTTAATTGAAGTGAAGCAGGTGGAGCAAGTGATTCAAAAGATATTATATACAACATACAAACAACGCCATGTTCAAGTAGTTCCTGCTACCCAGCTTACAGTTAATCTTTTACTCAATGTTTATGACCTGTAAGTTCATGTTTCTTTTATATGATTATCTTGTTGTACTAGAAAGTTAACTGTATTTAGTCATTAGTCTGTGTATTTCATTTTGTCATGTACCCTAGTGTGTTTTATTGTATATTAGATTTTATTTATATGACGTTTAGTGCTTGTGTTGTTGACTGGTTAGTTTAGATTGTCATTGTATGTTTGGATCTTAGTGAGGTGCTAGAGGATTGGCAGAATATATGTATAGTGCCATTCTATAAGGGCAAGAGGGACATAGGTAAGTGTTTGAATTACAGAGGTATAAGTTTGTTGAGTGTATGTTTTATGGAAAAGTTGTGACTAAGAGGGTGGTGGCATGTGCAGAGTATAAGACTGGAGAGGAACAATGTAGTTTCATGATTGATATAGGATTTGAGGATTATTTGTTTACCTTGAAGAATGTGTAAGAATATTTAGAGAAACAGGAGGATTTATACGTAGCATTTTTGGATCTGGTGAAAGCATATGATGGGGTTGATAAAGATGCTTTTTCGATGTTACAAATATATGGTCTGGAAGGAAAGCTGTTAGAAGCAGAGAAGTTTTTATAAAGAGACTAAGGTGTATGTGTGCAAGGAAGTAGAGAGGGAGATGAATGGTTCCAGGTGAAGCTGGGTCTGGAGCAGCAGTGAGTGATGTCACCATGATTTTTTTCATTTTTTATGGACGATGTTGGAAGGAAATGCATGGGTGTTAGAGGAGGGGGCAAATATGCAGTCTATTGAGGATGAGAGGCCATGGGAAGGGAATCAATTGTTGTTTGCTGATGTCATAATGTTGGTGGCAAATTTGAGTGAAAATCTAGAAGTTGGTGTCTTTAGTTTGGGAGAGTGTGTGAAACAAGAAAGTTGAGAGTAATGGTGAATAAATGCAGAGATATCAGGTTTAGCATATGTCTGTATATTTGACGTTATCTAAGGTATGAAGAAAAATAGGACAACCCATAGCAGAGCCTTGTCAGACACTTGTTTATTTGCCCTTTGTATTGAATGAACAGTAAACTAGATATATAATATAATGACCCTTTCAAAAGCCTCTCATTACTGAGTGGTTTATAACATAATCAGCTCTTAAATTGTCAGAGGTCGCATTGGTATGGTACAAGTTCTGGGATGTAAGGTGCTGCTCGTGGTTTTGTGTGGAGGGCGACTGCAGGAGAAATATCGGTATCTATTCTCTCAGGTAGCAGACCACAACAACTGTTGTACCAGGTGTAGTATTTTCCTTTAATATTCTCTTTATGATGAATATATATATATATATATATATATATATATATATATATATATATATATATATATATATATATATATATATCTTTTTTCTTTTAAACTATTCGCCATTTCCCGCGTTAGCGAGGTAGCGTTAGGAACAGAGGACTGGGCCTTTTTTGGAATATCCTCACCTGGCCCCCTCTGTTCCTTCTTTTGGAAAATTTAAAAAAAAAAGAGAGGGGAGGATTTCCAGCCCCCCGCTCCCTCCCCTTTAAGTCGCCTTCTACGACACGCAGGGAATACGTGGGAAGTATTCTTAATCCCCTATCCCCAGGGATAATATATATATATATATATATATATATATATATATATATATATATATATATATATATATATATATGAAGTCTGTTGGGGATGAGAGAGCTTGGGAAGTGAGTCAGTTGTTGTTCGCTGATGATACAGCGCTGGTGGCTGATTCATGTGAGAAACTGCAGAAGCTGGTGACTGAGTTTGGTAAAGTGTGTGAAAGAAGAAAGTTAAGAGTAAATGTGAATAAGAGCAAGGTTATTAGGTACAGTAGGGTTGAGGGTCAATTCAATTGGGAGGTGAGTTTGAATGGAGAAAAACTGGAGGAAGTAAAGTGTTTTAGATATCTGGGAGTGGATCTGGCAGCGGATGGAACCATGGAAGCGGAAGTGGATCATAGGGTGGGGGAGGGGGCGAAAATTCTGGGAGCCTTGAAGAATGTGTGGAAGTCGAGAACATTATCTCGGAAAGCAAAAATGGGTATGTTTTAAGGAATAGTGGTTCCAACAATGTTGTATGGTTGCGAGGCGTGGACTGTGGATAGAGTTGTGCGCAGGAGGATGGATGTGCTGGAAATGAGATGTTTGAGGACAATGTGTGGTGTGAGGTGGTTTGATCGAGTAAGTAACGTAAGGGTAAGAGAGATGTGTGGAAATAAAAAGAGCGTGGTTGAGAGAGCAGAAGAGGGTGTTTTGAAATGGTTTGGTCACATGGAGAGAATGAGTGAGGAAAGATTGACCAAGAGGATATATGTGTCGGAGGTGGAGGGAACGAGGAGAAGAGGGAGACCAAATTGGAGGTGGAAAGATGGAGTGAAAAAGATTTTGTGTGATCGGGGCCTGAACATGCAGGAGGGTGAAAGGAGGGCAAAGAATAGAGGGAATTGGAGCGATGTGGTATACCGGGGTTGACGTGCTGTCAGTGGATTGAATCAAGGCATGTGTATGGTGGTGGGTTGGGCCATTTCTTTCGTCTGTTTCCTTGCGCTACCTCGCAAACGCGGGAGACAGCGACAAAGCAAAACAAAAAAAAACAAAAAAATCACTTTTTTTTAAGGTATCTGAATTACCAGTTGTTATCTCTGGGGGTTGGGGAGAAAGAATACTGTCCATATATCTCCCGCATGTTTTACGAGGAGACCAAGAGGGGCAGGAGTAGGAGGTTGGAAATCCTTCCCTCCTGTATTACTTTCCAGAAGAAGGAAATGGGAAGGAGCTTAGCCAGAATTTATTTTCCTCAGGCTCCATCATCTGTTCTGGATGCAATTACACTTATGTGGGAAATAGCAAACGTATGAAAAAAATACCTGTTGTAGATTTTATTTTCAGAAGAATTTGCTATGTTTGAAAAAAAAGAATATTTGTTTGGGATAGAAACTGCTAGAAAGAAAGTTAAGAAATATATGGACATGCCTGACCTCTTGGTCACTGTAAGAGCCTAATAGTAAGGCCATCTTGGGCAGGGAGGTAAGGTAAGGTTAATGTAACTTTTATCTTACCTTTGTGACCCAGAAGCCCCTTCTATAATCCTCCTGCAACGCTAAGGTAGCTTAGAACATCCACTTGGCAGGACCAGTGGCCAGAATGTGTGGTGAAAATATGTGTGTGCATCTTTGTGGGGCAAACACAAGAAAATTTAGGAATAAATGCTTGGTATCTTCATTGTAAAAGTTACATCATGGGCCTTAGGGGTCTTTTGATGTAACTTTTACAATGAAGACACCAAACATTTATTCCAAAATTTTCTTGTGCTTGCCCCGCAAAGATGTGTGTGCATTTTTGTGGGGTAAGCACATGAAAATTTAGGAATGAATGTTTGGTGTGCTTGCCCCACCAAATGTTTGGTGTCTTTATTGTAAAAGTTACATCATGGGCCTTAGGGGTCTTGTGATATTTTGAAATGGTGTTTGTACCAAGAACCCCTGATATATGATGGAATTATGCTCCTAGAAACCCTCTCACAGGTCAGAGCACATTAAATCGAGCCACTGAAACCCATTATATAAGGGGGATTATGTTTGTGAGCGAACTTTTCCATATGTAACTCTTAAGTATGGAACATATATGAAACAGCTTAGTTTTAGAGCAATACATCACACTTTCTCATCATTTATATTATGCACTATTTGATGAAAACGTGTCAAAAAATTTAGTGGTGTAGGCTTGAGGTAGTGGTGGGATGGAGAAGTTACTGAGAGGAAGGGAGAGAGGTCTTCTAAGCTTGTCTACATTACCCCATGATTTATCTGATTCTGTAATTGTTTCACTTAGAAATTTTAGGCCTTTTGAAAAAGCTATGCACTGTTACCTGTGTAGCACACCTGTTTCTCACCCAATAAATTCTCTTATAGCCATGAACCCCTGTAAAGCATCTGTAAGCATTCTAGAGAACACTAGAGCGTGTTCACAGTTATGATCCATGATTGATGATGACCATCATCTTGTCAAGATACTTTTGATTGTAAAGTGGCTTGTGGTAGGGGATTTTTCTACCATTTTGTTTAGTAGATTTTCTTCCTCCAATAGTATAAGTTTCTCGTTGGTCAGATCCTCAGAATGTGACTGTAACAACTCGGATACATCACCTTTTTTAATTTTTTCAAGGCCAACAGATGAAGAAGTGGCATTCTTGCCTTCTTTTAATAAATTTGAATGACATTTCCCTCTGATTGTGCTGTGATCTTAAAGGATTATTCCACGGCTTTTCCAAATTCTTTTGTGATTTCAGGAAAGTTATGTAAAAAACAACCTGAAAGATGCTATGTGGTCAATAGCCAACCCAGCTCAGCTAGTTTCTTTAGGCAGCAATGATTTTGTAGATTTTGTTAATCTGTTAGATTGGCCTTCATATATGGTTACTGTCATCGAAGGCCTTTAACAAACCTAATCTTTAAGTACAGGATATGTCATTACCCTTAGTAAATTATTTCAAGAATGTTTGCTTTTTGAACTGGTTTTCTTTCTTATTGTGCTTCTGTTTTCTTGGATCTCCTACTAAAACTAGTTACAAAAGTTCATCTAGATATGCATTATGATGTAAATGCCTACTTGTTTTGTAGAAGGAGATTAGCAGCCTTGCTTCGTGATTTGGCTCGTATCCCAGAGCTGCTCTCCGAGCAACCATCATTTGGCTTATCTTTGGTGTCAGCTGCAGTTGAAAGCTGCTTCAAAGAGGTAAGATATATTGGCAGTATCACACTCATGAACAAGTTGTCTTACTTGGTATAGGAAGCATATGCCTGTTTTTCCAAAAGGTAAGATCACTGAAGTTACCTGCATTGTCAGTATTGCCATTTCTATCTTTCTGTTCTATCTGTATCTCTAATTCCTGCTGCCACCTGGAACCCTTCAGGGAGTGGTCACAGCAATAGTCTCCATAGCTACTTAACTCCAGTGCTGTTTGTTATTGCCATTTCCTTCCAAGAATCCCACTTGCAGCAGGAAAAGCATTTGTCTAAGAATTCCTTTTTTGATACTGAAAAGTTATTTTGTCCCTTATATTTGAATTTTTGATGATAAGATTGAAAAGAAGATGCCTAATTAGTTATTCCAGTAGACTAAGGAATGTGGCAAGGATAGCAAGTCCCACATGGAGTTTGGCTACCTTGCCAATTTTGCTAGCCTATTGGGTTTAGGCTTGGGACCCAGTATCTACATATTGATCTTCACAAAAATTTTGAATAGGCTCAGATGAAAGGGTGATGCCAGTTTCATGCGTGTGAATGAAGTGTTATGGGAATATCTATATATTTCTAATGCCTGTTCCATATAGTGACTCACAGCAAGGGGATGGCCATAGCAGAAGAATCTCCATTTAACCATGTCCTTATATGATACTCTCACGTACACCATTCCAGGTATTCTTCCCTCTTTTCTCTCCTTCCATTACTCTTCCACTCTATTTCCCCATATCACAAGTAGTCTTCCTTGGACAACAACCCCATAACAATTAAAAGATGAATATAAGAATGGAAGTATTATTAGGTTTAGAGTGATTGTATGGTTGCATATTCACCCTGTGATGATAGAGATATTGAAGTTAAAGTTATTATTTGGAGAAAACTAGAGAGAATTCTTGAAGATATGGGTCCATGTTGAAAACTAAGTATATCAGACAATTTAGCTGAATAGGTGAGGGAGAGAGTGGGAATGATTTGTAGATATGAGATCTCTGGTGATAATCAGTAAAGAATAATATGCAATATTTGTATTGGGGGAAGGAGTGCAAATGATTTGGAGTTGTACAAGAGAAAGGTTTAAGAGGTCAAGAGAAAGGTACATAGGTTGAGAAAGGGCAAATGAGAGATGGCATAAAAAAGTGCTGATGATCCTCAGAAAAAATAAGAAAATGTTTTGCAAGAAGGTGAATGTTGAGGGGCAAACAAGAAAACAAATAGGAGCAATAGTTAGTGGAGAAGATGGGGAAGTGGTAACAGCCAAAGAAATGGAAAAAAAGAGATGGGGGTGATTATTTTTAAAGACTTGAATGTTTCAGGTGAAGGCTGATGTGATGTGTTTGGGACAAGATGTAATGTGGAATGAGAAAGTCTTGAAGAATGGTATTCTGAAAAGAGAGGAGGTACAAATGTGAAAGCCTTTGCACACATTCATCAGTGCTTCCAGAACCTTTGCCCCTTCACCCACCCTATGATTAATTTCCACTTCCTTGACTGCATTTGCTGCCATGTTCACTCTCAGGTATCTGAAGCACTTCACTTTCTCCAAGTTTTCTCCATTCACATTTACACCCCAACTAACCTTTTTTCAGCACTGCTAAACCTAATAATCTAGCTTTTATTTCACATTTACTCTCAACCTTCTCCTTTCACACATTCTTTGAAATAGTCACCAACTTCTGCTGTTTCTCATTTGAATCTGCCACCAGTGTTGTATCATCAGCAGACAACTCACTCTCTTCTCAGGCCCTGTCTTCCCTCAAAAACTGCATGCTCACCCCTATCTCCAATATGCTTGCCTTTACCTCCTTCACTGCCTCATTCACAAACAGATTAAACAACCATAACCTTACCCCCTTGATTAAAACTTCATGCATCTTCTAGCAGCTTTCCCCTTCGCTACACATTCTTAAGATTTTTACAAGGCATCTCTGTCAACCCTGTCATATGCTTTTTCCAGATCCAGCAATGCCACATACATATCCAGCTGTTTCTCTAAGTATTTCTCATAAACATTCTTTGAATATGTGGTGTGAGATGGTTTGATTGAGTAAGTAATGAAAGGGTCAGAGAGATGTGTGGAAATAAAAAGAGTGGTTGAGAGAGCAGAAGAGGGTGTCTTGAAACAGTTTGGACACATGGAGAGAATGAGTGAGGAAAGATTGACAAAGAGGATATATGTATCAGAGGTGGAGGGAATAATGAGAAGCGGGAGAGCAAATTGGAGGTGGAAGAATAGAGTGAAAAAGATTTTGAGGGATCGAAGCCTGAACATACAGGAGGGTGAAAGATGTCCTAGGAATAGAGTGAATTGGAATGATGTGGTATACCAGGGTCGACATGCTGTCAGTGGATTGAACCAGGTCATGTGAAGCGTCTGAGGTAAACCATGGAAAGTTCTGTGGGGCCTGGATGTGGAAAGGGAGCTGTGGTTTCGGTGCATTACACATGACAGCTAGAGACTGAGTGTGAACGAATGTGGCCTTTTTTTACTTTTTCTGACGCTCCCACGCTGGAGAGGGGATGCTATTTCATGTGTGGTGGGGTGGTGACGGGAATGGATGAAAGCAGCAAGTATGAATATTTTTTTTTTTATTATTATTTTGCTTTGTCGCTGTCTTCCGCGTTAATGAGGTAGCGCAAGGAAACAGACGAAAGAATGGCCCAACCCGCCCACATACACATGTATATACATACATGTCCACCCATGCACAATATACATATCTATACATCTCAATGTACACATATATATACACACACAGACACATACATATATACACATGTACATAATTCACACTGTCTGCCTTTATTTGTTCCCATCGCCACCTCGCCACACATGGAATAACAACCCCCTCCCCCCTCATGTGTGCGAGGTAGCGCTAGGAAAAACACCAAAGGCCCCATTCGTTCACACTCAGTCTCTAGCTGTCATGTAATAATGCACCGAAACCACAGCTCCCTTTCCACATCCAGGCCCCACACACTTTGCATGGTTTACCCCAGACGCTTCACATGCCCTGGTTCAATCCATTGACAGCACGTCGACCCCGGTATACCACATCGTTCCAATTCACTCTATTCCTTGCACGCCTTTCACCTTCCTGCATTTTCAGGCCCCGATCACTCAAAATCTTTTTCACTCCATCTTTCCACCTCCAATTTGGTCTCCCACTTCTCCTTGTTCCCTCCACCTCTGACACATATATCCTCTTGGTCAATCTTTCCCCACTCATTCTATCCATGTGACCAAACCATTTCAAAACACCCTCTTCTGCTCTCTCAACCACACTCTTTATTTCCACACATCTCTCTCACCCTTACATTACTTACTCGATCAAACCACCTCACACCACATATTGTCCTCAAACATCTCATTTCCAGCACATCCACCCTCCTGCGCACAACTCTATCCATAGCCCACGCCTCGCAACCATACAACATTGTTGGAACCACTATTCCTTCAAACATAGCCATTTTTGCTTTCCGAGATAATGTTCTCGACTTCCAAACATTCTTCAAGGCTCCCAGAATTTTCGCCCCCTCCCCCACCCTTGATTCACTTCCGCTTCCATGGTTCCATCCGCTGCCAGATCCACTCCCAGATATCTAAAACACTTCACTTCCTCCAGCTTTTCTCTATTCAAACTTACCTCCCAATTGACATGACCCTCAACCCTACTAATAACCTTGCTCTTATTCACATTTACTCTTAACTTTCTTCTTTCACACACTTTACCAAACTCAGTCACCAGCTTCTGCAGTTTCTCACATGAATCAGCCACCAGCGCTGTATCATCAGCGAACAACAACTGGCTCACTTCCCAAGTTCTCTCATCCACAACAGACTTCATACTTGCCCCTCTTTCCAAAACTCTTGCATTCACCTCCCTAACAACCCCATCCATAAACAAATTAAACAACCATGGAGACATCACACACCCCTGCCGCAAACCTACATTCACTGAGAACCAATCACTTTCCTCTCTTCCTACACATACACATGCCTTACATCCTCGATAAAAACTTTTCACTGCTTCTAACAACTTTCCTTCCACACCATATATTCTTAATACCTTCCACAGAGCGTCTCTATCAACTCTATCATATGCCTTCTCCAGATCCATAAATGCTACATACAAATCCATTTGTTTTTCTAAGTATTTCTCGCATATATTCTTCAAAGCAAACACCTGATCCACACATCCTCTACCACTTCTGAAACCACACTGCTCTTCCCCAATCTGATGCTCTGTACATGCCTTCACCCTCTCAATCAATACCCTCCCATATAATTTACCAGGAATACTCAACAAACTTATACCTCTGTAATTTGAGCACTCACTCTTATCCCCTTTGCCTTTGTACAATGGCACTATGCAAGCATTCCGCCAATCCTCAGGCACCTCACCATGAATCATATACACATTAAATAACCTTACCAACCAGTCAACAATACAGTCACCCCCTTTTTTGATAAATTCCACTGCAATGCCATCCAAACCTGCTGCTTTGCCGGCTTTCATCTTCCGTAAAGCTTTCACTACCTCTTCTCTATTTACCAAATCATTTTCCCTAACCCTCTCACTTTGCACACCACCTCGACAAAGACACCCCACATCTGCCACTCTATCATCAAACACATTCAACAAACCTTCAAAATACTCACTCCATCTCCTTCTCACATCACCACTACTTGTTATCACCTTCCCATTTGCCCCCTTCACTGAAGTTCCCATTTGCTCCCTTATCTTACGCACTTTATTTACCTCCTTCCAAAACATCTATTTATTCTCCCTGAAATTTAATGATACTCTCTCGCCCCAACTCTCATTTGCCCTCTTTTTCACCTCTTGCACCTTTCTCTTGACCTCCTGCCTCTTTCTTTTATACCTCTCCCACTCATTTGCATCTTTTCCCTGCAAAAATCGTTCAAATGCCTCTCTCTTCTCTTTCACTAATAATCTTACTTCTTCATCCCACCACTCACTACCTTTTCTAA
The DNA here is from genome assembly GCF_036320965.1 of Panulirus ornatus. Classification (NCBI taxonomy): domain Eukaryota; kingdom Metazoa; phylum Arthropoda; class Malacostraca; order Decapoda; family Palinuridae; genus Panulirus; species Panulirus ornatus. Next base: position 29,442,774 of record NC_092271.1, on the reverse strand, counting down.
TCAACCCACCTCCCATGCTTCTCATGCCACAAGCATCTTTTGCGCAAGCCATCACTGCTTCCCTAAATACATCCCATTCCTCCCCCACTCCCCTTACTTCCATTGTTCTCACCTTTTTCCATTCTGTACTCAGTCTATCCTGGTACTTCCTCATACAAGTCTCCTTCCCAAGCTCACTTACTCTCACCACTCTCTTCACCCCAACATTCTCTCTTCTTTTCTGAAAACCCCCACAAATCTTCACCTTTGCTTCCACAAGATAATGATCAGACATCCCTCCAGTTGCACCTCTCAGCACATTAACATCCAAAAGTCTCTCTTTCATGCGTCTATCAATTAACACATAATCCAATAATGCTCTCTGGCCATCTCTCCTACTTACATAGGTATACTTATGTATATCTCGCTTTTTAAACCAGGTATTCCCAATCACCAGTCCTTTTTCAGCACATAAATCTACAAGCTCTTCACCATTTCCATTTACAACACTGAACACTCCATGTATACCAATTATTCCCTCAACTGCCACATTACTCACCTTTGCATTCAAATCACCCATCACTATAACCTGGTCTTTTGCATCAAAACCACTAACACACTCATTCAGCTACTCCCAAAACACTTGCCTCTCATGATCTTTCTTCTCATGCCCAGGTGCATATGCACCAATAATCACCCATCTTTCTCCATCAACTTTCAGTTTTACCCATATCAATCTAGAATTTACTTTCTTACACTCTATCACATACTCCCACAACTCCTGATTCAGGAGTAGTGCTACTCCTTCCCTAGCTCTTGTCCTCTCACTAACCCCTGACTTTACTCCCAAGACATTCCCAAACCACTCTTCCCCTTTACCCTTTAGCTTCGTTTCACTCAGAGCCAAAACATCCAGGTTCCTTTCCTCAAACATACTACCTATCTCTCCTTTTTTCTCATCTTGGTTACATCCACACACATTTAGACACCCCATATATACACATGAATATGTACATGTGTATATATGTAGATGTCTGTGTATGTATATGTATGTATACGTTGAAATGTATACGTATGTATATTTCTATGAGTCCACAGGGAAATTAAACACAGTAAGTGTTAATTGATAGACGCATGAAAGAAAGACTTTTGGATGTTAATGTGCTGAGAGGTGCAACTGGAGGGATGTCTGATCATTATTTTGTGGAGGCAAAGGTGAAGATTTGTGGGGGTTTTCAGAAAAGAAGAGAGAATGTTGGGGTGAAGAGAGTAAGTGAGCTTGGGAAGGAGACTTGTGTGAGGAAGTACCAGGAGAGACTGAGTACAGAATGGAAAAAGGTGAGAACAAAGGAGGTAAGGAGAGTGGGGGAGGAATGGGATGTATTTAGTGAAGCAGTGATGGCTTGCGCAAAAGATGCTTGTGGCATGAGAAGCGTGGGAGGTGGGTTGATTAGAAAAGGTAGTGAGTGGTGGGATGAAGAAGTTAGATTATTGGTGAAAGAGAAGAGAGAGGCTTTTGGACGATTTTTGCAGGGAAAAAATGCAAATGAGTGGGAGAGGTATAAAAGAAAGAGGCAGGAGGTCAAGAGAAAGGTGCACGAGGTGAAAAAGAGGGCAAATGAGAGTTGGGGTGAGAGAGTATCATTAAATTTTAGGGAGAATAAAAAGATGTTGTGGAAGGAGGTAAATAAAGTGCATAAGACAAGGGAGCAAATGGGAACTTCAGTGAAGGGGGCTAAGGGGGAGGTGATAACTAGTAGTGGTGATGTGAGAAGGAGATGGAGTGAGTATTTTGAAGGTTTGTTGAATGTGTTTGATGATAGAGTGACAGATATAGGGTGTTTTGGTCGAGGTGGTGTGCAAAGTGAGAGGGTTAGGGAAAATGATTTGGTAAATAGAGAAGAGGTAGTAAAAGCTTTGCGGAAGATGAAAGCCGGCAAGGCAGCAGGTTTGGATGGTATGCAGTGGAATTTATTAAAAAAGGGGGTGACTGTGTTGTTGACTGGTTGGTAAGGTTATTTGGTGTATGTATGATTCATGGTGAGGTGCCTGAGGATTGGTGGAATGCTTGCATAGTGCCATTGTACAAAGGCAAAGGGGATAAGAGTGAGTGCTCAAATTACAGAGGTATAAGTTTGTTGAGTATTCCTGGTAGATTATATGGGAGGGTATTGATTGAGAGGGTGAAGGCATGTACAGAGCATCAGATTGGGGAAGAGCAGTGTGGTTTCAGAAGTGGTAGAGGATGTGTGGATCAGGTGTTTGCTTTGAAGAATGTATGTGAGAAATACTTAGAAAAGCAAATGGATTTGTATGTAGCATTTATGGATCTGGAGAAGGCATATGATAGAGTTGATAGAGATACTCTGTGGAAGGTATTAAGAATATATGGTGTGGGAGGAAAGTTGTTAGAAGCAGTGAAAGGTTTTTATCGAGGAGGTAAGGCATGTGTACGCGTAGGAAGAGAGGAAAGTGATTGGTTCTCAGTGAATGTGGGTTTGCGGCAGGGGTGTGTGATGTCTCCATGGTTGTTTAATTTGTTTATGGATGGGGTTGTTAGGGAGGTGAATGCAAGAGTTTTAGAAAGAGGGGCACGTATGCAGTCTGTTGTGGATGAGAGAACATGGGAAGTGAGTCAGTTGTTGTTCGCTGATGATACAGCGCTGGTGGCTGATTCATGTAAGAAACTGCAGAAGCTGGTGACTGAGTTTGGTAAAGTGTATGAAAGAAGAAAGTTAAGAGTAAATGTGAATAAGAGCAAGGTTATTAGATGCAGTAGGGTTGAGGGTCAAGTCAATTGGGAGGTAAGTTTTAATGGAGAAAAACTGGAAGAAGTAAAGTGTTTTAGATATCTGGGAGTGGATTTGGCAGCGGATGGAACTATGGAAGCGGAAGTGAATCATAGGGTGGGGAAGGGGGCGAAAATTCTGGGAGCCTTGAAGAATGTGTGGAAGTCGAGAACATTATCTCGGAAAGCAAAAATGGGTATGTTTGAAGGAATAGTGGTTCCAACAATGTTGTGTGGTTGCGAGGCGTGGGTTATGGATAGAGTTGTGCACAGGAGGGTGGATGTGCTGGAAATGAGATGTTTGAGGACAATATGTGGTGTGAGGTGGTTTGATCGAGTAAGTAATGTAAGGGTAAGAGAGATGTGTGGAAATAAAAAGAGTGTGGTTGAGAGAGCAGAAGAGGGTGTTTTGAAATGGTTTGGTCACTTGGAAAGAATGAGTGAGGAAAGATTGACCAAGAGGATATATGTGTCAGAGGTGGAGGGAACGAGGAGAAGTGGGAGACCAAATTGGAGGTGGAAAGATGGAGTGAAAAAGATTTTGAGTGATCGGGGCCTGAACATGCAGGAGGGTGAAAGGCGTGCAAGGAATAGAGTGAATTGGAATGATGTGGTATACCGGGGTCGACGTGCTGTCAATGGATTGAACCAGGGCATTTGAAGCGTCTGGGGTAAACCATGGAAAGTTGTGTGGGGCCTGGATGTGGAAAGGGAGCTGTGGTTTCGGTGCATTACTACATGACAGCTAGAGACTGAGTGTGAATGAATGGGGCCTTTGGTGTCTTTTCCTAGCGCTACCTCGCATACATGAGGGGGGGAGGGGGTTGTTATTCTATGTGTGGCGAGGTGGCGATGGGAACAAATAAAGGCAGACAGTATGAATTATGTACATGTGTATATGTCTGTGTGTGTATATATATGTGTACATTGAGATGTATAGGTATGTATATTTGCGTGTGTGGACCTGTATGTATATACGTGTGTATGTGGGCGGGTTGGGCCATTCTTTCGTCTGTTTCCTTGCGCTACCCCACTAACACGGGAGACAGCGACAAAGCAAAATAAATAAATAAAATTAAAGTTCCCAAATTTATGTATAGATATGTAATTGTGGGTGGTTAGGCCATTCTTCGTATGTTTTCTTGCGTTACTTCGCTGGCGCGGGAAACTGCGGTTATGTATGATAAAAAGAAATACTCTTTAAAGCAAACGCCTGAGCCACACAATCTCTACCACTTCTGAAACTATATTGCTCCTCCCCAGTCAGATGCTCTATAAATGCATTCATCCTCTCAATCAATACCTTTCCATACAACTTATCATTTCCACTCAACAGACTTATACCTCTGTAGTGTGAATTGCCTTTATCCCCCTTGCCTTGATGCAGTGGCACTATACACGCCTTCTGACAATCCTAGGTAGCTCATCAGGATCCATTGAACATCCTCTACCAGCCAATCAATAACACCACCACCCCTACCCCCTTTTCTTAATAAGTCTAACTGCAATACTATCCAGTCAAGCCTCCTTGCCACATTTCATCTCATGTAAGGCTTTCACCGCATCATGTCTCTTCATCATACCATTACATGACTCATACTTTGCATACCACCCAACACCCTACATCTGCCACCCTATCATCAAACACATTCAAGTCTTTCAAGATACTCTTTCCTTATCCTCCTCACTTCATTATTGCTTGTTTCCACTTCCCATTTCCCCCCCTTCACCGATACTCCTATTTGTTCTCTTATTTTTCACACACTGTTAACCTCCTTCCAAAACATATTCTCCCTAAAGTTTACTGGTGCTTGTTCACCCTAAGTCTTATTTGCCCCTTTTTCAGCTCCTGCAGTTTTTTGTGACCTTCTGCCCCTTTTTCTTATACATCACCTAATCATTTGCATTCCTTTTTCTGAAAGTACTGCCTAAATACTTTGCAATTCTCCTTCACTTGCAAGTTTATTTCTTCATTCCTCTACTCTTTCTAATCTGCCCACCTCCCACCTTATGCATGCCACATGCATCTCTGGCACGACTCACTCAGCACTATTTATTGCAATTTGATATTTAATCATGCTTATTAATGTTGGTCCCAGTTTTAGACATTTTTACCTCTTAAATTCAGTTTAGTGTCTCATGTCTAAAATAATTGTTCATGTGTTAATACTGCTGATGGTGACCTATGAATATGGTACATATCAGGTGGAGGGTGAAGTAGGAGTGACTGAGGAGGTTCTCCTGTCATGGTTGCTTCAGGAGCCACAGACCCTGGTGTGGTGGACCACCTTATATAGACTCTCAGCAGCAGAACTAGGCAAGTATGAGAGTCTTCTTCAGTTAGTGCTTGTTTTCATTATCACTGTTTACTAAGTCTTTTCATTTTTAACTGCTAAGGAACAGTTTACCAAAAATGTTTTTATGTCACTTCCTTTCGTGATATACATCAACTCTTATTTATTCCTAACCCCTCTCATTGTGCCATGCCACAGTTATGGATATACATAGTATTTGCCATGCCATCCTCGTGTGTCTAAACCTTTGCTTCCTTGTTTAATTTTCCAATTTGTGTATGATTCCACATTGTACCCTTAGATAATGCTGGGAACCTTATGGTGTAGCAGAAGAAAATATCATGTATTGAAGACTTTCCAAATCATAAACAAAATTGTAACTGTGTTATCATTTCAGAAAGGATGATGTATAAGGTCATTCTTGTAAATGTTTTTATAGTAAAAGAAACAATGTCTGTTTTAATAGTGTTTATGTTTTTGATGGTAAAAGTTATAGTTTCATTTGTTTGGGTCCGTTGCTGTTTGCTCATGACAAGGCTCTGGTAGCAGCTTTGGGTGGGGAAATTGGAGAGGCTAGTTTTTGAGTTAGGGAGAGTTTTTAAAGTTAGGGAGAGTTTTTAAGGAGAGAATGTTCAATAGTTGATATGAATAAAAGTAAAGTTATTATATTTAGTATGGGAAAGAGACAGGTTGGTTGCAGTGTGAACTTGAATAGATAAAACCTGAAGAAAGTGGATTTTTTTTTCGATACCCATAAGTGTGCAGTGAACCATGGGAGCTGAAGTAAGCCATAGTGTGGGTGAGGGGGTGAAGGTTCTGGGTACTCTGATGAGTGTTTGGAAAGGGCAATTACTGTCTGTGAAGGCTAAGATGGGCTTGTTTGATGGTGTAGTGGTTCTGATGGTTATGTGGACGATTCAAGGGCCTTAGGTAAAATAATGCAGAAGAGGGAGTGTGTTGGAAGTGAAATGTATGAGGACAGTATTTGATGTTAGGAGGAGAGGGTAGCCCAAGCAAGAAATGATAAGTAAGATAGAGGTATAAAAGCAAGAAGAGTATGTATGAGAGGGCTGAAGAGGTGTGCTGAAAAGATTTGGATATATGGAAAGGAAGTGTAAGGAAAGTCTAACAGACTACCTAACTGTGAATTCCTGTGGCAAGATTTTGTCATGAGTGCACTGCTTGCTTGTTGTACTATTTTTTTGCTTGTAACTATTATTTTTCATCTCATACCTTGCTTGTTGTATGATGCTTTTTTTTTTCTCCAACCATACTCATCGATAGTAGGTTCATCCGATATTTTCTTCATCATGAGTCAAGCTTACTTTTGAGTGTTTGCATAGTCACCTCATTTATGTTGCTTAGTTCTGGTATGGCATCTTATGATAGTTCCAACTTCATTGCTGGTTCCTTTTTACTGTATTTCCAGGCATTACATTTGATTTCATGATTCTGTATCTACCTACTGAATTACTTTCAGGTTTAGGATATGCCCTTTTATACCTACCATTAGTTGTGATGCTTAATATGTCTTTCAAGCTATAATTCATATTTTATCCCTGGGGATAGGGGTGAAAGAATACTTCCCATGCATTCCTCACATGTCATAGAAGGCGACTAAAGGGGACGGGAGCAGGGGGCTGGAAACCCTCTCCTCCTTGTATTTTAACTTTCTAAAAGGGGAAACAGAAGAAGGAGTCACCCGGGGAGTGCTCATCCTCTTCGAAGGCTCAGATTGGGGTGTCTAAATGTGTGTGGATGTAACCAAGATGAGAAAAAAGGAGAGATAGGTAGTATGTTTGAGGAAAGGAACCTGGATGTTTTGGCTCTGAGTGAAACGAAGCTCAAGGGTAAAGGGGAAGAGTGGTTTGGGAATGTCTTGGGAGTAAAGTCAGTGGTTAGTGAGAGGACAAGAGCAAGGGAAGGAGTAGCACTACTCCTGAAACAGGAGTGGTGGGAGTATGTGATATAGTGTAAGAAAGTAAATTCTAGATTGATATGGGTAAAACTGAAAGTGGATGGAGAGAGATGGGTGATAATTGGTGCATATGCACCTTGGCATGAGAAGAAAGATCATGAGAGGTAAGTGTTTTGGGAGCAGCTGAATGAGTGTGTTAGTAGTTTTGATGCACGATACCGGGTTATAGTAATGGGTGATTTGAATGCAAAGGTGATTAATGTGGCAGTTTAGGGGATAATTGGTGTACATGGGGTGTTCATTTTTGTAAGTGGAAATGGTGAAGAGCTTGTAGATTTATGTGCTGAAAAAGGACTGGTGATTGGGAATACCTGGTTTAAAAAGAGAGATACATAAGTATACGTATGTAAGTTGGAGAGATGGCCAGAGAGCATTATTGGATTATGTGTTAATTGATAGGTGCGCGAAAGAGAGACTCTTGGATGTTAATGTGCTGAGAGGTGCAACTGGAGGGATGTCTGATCATTATCTTGTGGAGGCGAAGGTGAAGATTTGTAGAGGTTTTTCAGAAAAGAAGAGAGAATGTTGGGGTGAAAAGAGTGGTGAGAGTAGGTGAGCTTGGGAAGGAGACTTGTGTGAGGAAGTACCAGGAGACTCTGAGTACAGAATGGAAAAAGGTGAGAACAAAGGAGGTAAGAGGAGTGGGGTAGGAATGGGATGTATTTAGGGAAGCAGTGATGGCTTGTGCAAAAGATGCTTGTGGCATGAGAAGCATGTGAGGTGGGCAGATTAGAAAGGGTAGTGAGTGGTGGGATGAAGTAAGATTATTAGTTAAAGAGAAGAGAGAGGCATTTTTGGATGATTTTTGCAGGGAAATAATGCAAATGAGTGGGAGATGTATAAAAGAAAGAGGCAGGAGGTCAAGAGAAAGGTGCAAGAGGTGAAAAAGAGGGCAAATGAGAGTTGGGGTGAGAGAGTATCATTAAATTTTAAGGAGAATAAAAAGATGTTTTGGAAGGAGGTAAATAAAGTGCGTAAGGCAGGGGAACAAATGGGAACTTCAGTGAAGGGGGCTAATGGGGAGGTGATAACAAGTAGTGGTGATGTGAGAAGGAGATGGAGTGAGTATTTTGAAGGTTTGTTGAATGTGTTTGATGATAGAGTGGCAGATATAGGGTGTTTTGGTCGAGGTGGTGTGCAAAGTGAGAGGGTTAGGGAGAATCATTTGGTAAACGGAGAAGAGGTAGTAAAAGCTTTGCAGAAGATGAAAGCTAGCAAGGCAGCGGGTTTGGATGGTACTGCAGTGGAATTTATTAAAAAAGGGGGTGACTGTGTTGTTGACTGGTTGGTAAGGTTATTTGATGTATGTATGACTCATGGTGAAATGCTTTAGGATTGGCGGAATGCTTGCATAGTGCCATTGTACAAAGGTAAAGGGGATAAAAGTGAGTGCTCAAATTACAGAGGTATAAGTTTGTTGAGTCTTCCTGGTAAATTATATGGGAGGGTATTGATTGAGAGGGTGAAGGCATGTACAGAGCATCAGACTGGGGAAGAGCAGTGTGGTTTCAGAAGTGGTAGAGGATGTGGATCAGGTGTTTGCTTTGAAGAATGTATATGAGAAATACTTAGAAAAGCAAATGGATTTGTATGTAGCATTTATGGATCTGAAGAAGGCATATGATGAGAGTTGATAGAGATGCTCTGTGGAAGATATAAAGAATATATGGTGTGGGAGGTAAGTTGTTAGAAGCAGTGAAAAGTTTTTATCAAGGATGTAAGGCATGTATACATGTAGGAAGAGAGGAAAGTGATTGATTCTCAGTGAATGTAGGTTTGCGGTAGTGGTGTGTGATGTGTCCATGGTTGTTTAATTTGTTTATGGATGGGGTTGTTAGGAAGTGAATGCAAGAGTTTTGGAAATAGGGGCAAGTATGCAGTCTGTTGTGGATGAGAGAGCTTGGGAAATGAGTCAATTGTTGTTCGCTGATGATACAGCGCTGGTGGCTGATTTGTGTGAGAAACTGCAGAAGCTGGTGACTGAGTTTGGTAAAGTGTGTGAAAGAAGAAAGCTGAGAGTAAATGTGAATAAGAGCAAGGCTATTAGGTACAGTAGGGTTGAGGGACAAGTCAATTGGGAGGTAAGTTTGAATGGAGAAAAACTGGAGGAAGTGAAGTGTTTTAGATATCTGGGAGTGGATCTGGCAGCGGATGGAACCATGGAAGCGGAAGTGGATCATAGGGTGGGGGAGGGGGCGAAAATCCTGGGAGCGTTGGAAGAGTGTGTGGAAGTCGAGAACATTATCTCGGAAAGCAAAAATGGGTATGTTTGAAGGAATAGTGGTTCCAACAATGTTATATGGTTGCGAGGCGTGGGCTATAGATAGAGTTGTGCGGAGGAGGGTGGAACAAGGAAAAGTGGAAGACCAAATTGGAGGTGGAAAGATGGAGTGAAAAAGATTTTTAGTGATCGGGGCCTGAACATGCAGGAGGGTGAAAGGCGTGCTAGGAATAGAGTGAATTGGAACGATGTGGTATACTGGGATCGATGTGCTGTCAGTGGATTGAATCAGGGCATGTGAAGCCTCTGGGGTAAACCATGGAAAGTTCTGTGGGGCCTGGATGTGGAAAGGGAGCTGTGGTTTCAGTGCATTATTACATGACAGCTAGAGACTGAGTGTGAATGAATGTGGCCTTTGTTGTCTTTTCCTAGCGCTATCTCGTGCACATGAGGAGGGAGGGGGTTGTTATTTCATGTGTGGTGGGGTGGCGATTGGAATGAATAAAGGCAAACAGTATGAATTATGTGCATGTGTATATATGTATATATCTGTGTGTGTAGATATATGTATACGTTGAGATGTATAGTTATGTTTATTTGCGTGTGTGGACATATATGTATATACATATGTATGTGGGTGGGTAGGGCCATTCTTTCGTCTGTTTCCTTGCGCTACCTCGCTGATGTGGGAGACAGCGACAAAGCAAAATGAATAAATAGATATAATTCATATTCTCTAATTTTTTCATGGTAATTCATATACTGTAGTCTGCTGGTGATTACTTCTAGTGTTTTTAGATTCTTTTTATTTTGTTTATTTCATTCTGTTTAACTGTCAACTATAAAGTACAACAGTATTCAGTTTTACTTCTGATATGAATATTGAAAATTTTCATTGTTAGATTTCTGTTTCTAGTTACAAAAGTGGTATCGCATCAAATGATAGTTCCAACTTCATTGCTGGTGCCTTTTTACTGTATTTCCAGGCATTACATTTGATTTTATGATTCTGTGTCTACCTTACTGAATTGCTTTCGGGTTTAGGCTATGTCATTTTATACCTACCATTTATTGTGATGCTAATATGCCTTTCTAACTATAATTCATATTCTCCAAATGCTTCATGGTAATTCATATACTGTAGTCTTCTGACTTTACTTGTAAAGTGTTTTTTAATTCTATTTATTTTGTTTATTTCATTTTGTTTTACTGTCAACTATAAAGCACAACAGTATTCAGTTTTACTTCTTATATGAATTTTAAAAATTTTCATCGTTACATTTCTGTTTCTAGTTACAAATGTGTTTAGCATCAATACCACTTATTTATTGGCTTAGGAGCACTATCTTATTAGTGTGTTCCTTAAATTAAAGATTCTCGTTTACAGAGATTCTTAAATCCTGGATGTTTCTACTTTTCCCATAGGGTCTTGTATATAGGTACCAAAGTATTGCTACTTGTCCTATCTATCTATATCTGATGCCTCTTCCAGTTGGAACTCCATCATAGGGGTGGCCACGGCAACAGAGTCTCCATAGCTAAAGCACTCCAGTGCCACTTCTTAGTCTTTTGTGCCTTATCCTTAACAGGCCATTGGCAGAGGGCAACGCTAGTGCAGTGTTTGCAGAGGCTCCTGCCTAATATTCCTAATGACTACTACTATCTAATGCTCCTACCTAATACTTGCCTAAATGTCCCAACCTAATTCTTCTACCTACTGCTCCTAGCATTTTGCCAAAAGGCAGGGCTAGTGCATAGTGCTCACTGCAGGAAAGTCTGTGTGACTTAAGTGTTGTCAAGTGTAGACAAAATGTCAGTAGTCCGCATGTTAGTGAGGCAGAAAGGAGAGTCAGCTACCTAAGTCAGAGGAGTGCAACTAAAATGTTGGCTAACACTGCAGATGCCACTAACCCTCCCAATACCCTGGTGGTTAGTACTGGTAATATACCTCCCTGGTTGTTGGCTGCCTACCAACCACTACCTCCTAATTGTCCCATGACATAGTTGTTAAAATTTCTCTTCACTGAATTCCAGTAGATTCTCTTTTGTCCATTTGTATATGTTATCCAGATATCTGCATTTTCTCTTGATCTTCATTTTCTGGTTTTATTCACTCATGTCATCTGCAAAACAATAACAATACTCCTGTATACATTCTTATGAATGTCAATTATTATGATTACAAATAATATAGAGACTAATATTGTTCTTTGTGGGACACCTGAAAAGACTTATTCCCTGAACATATTAGTGTTCGTGACTATTTTCAATTTTCTTTTGGTTATAAATTTTTTGATCCAGTTTTCTGTTTTTACTTTGATATTATGCTTTGTTACTTTCTTTAGTAGTACTCCATGATTCACTTTGCCAGATGGTTTTGCAAATTTAGAAAAAGTTTCCATATTTCCTCATTAATGTTGCATATATGCCATTATAGTGAACTAGCAATTGTGTCTGCATGCTTTTGCCTGGTATAGTATTGTGATCACAGGTAGTGATGTGAGGAGGAGATGGAGTGAGTATTTCAAAGGATTGTTGAATGTGGTTGATGATAGATTGGCAGATGTAGGTTGTTTAGTTTGGGGTGGTATGTTAAGTGAGAGTCATAGAGAGTGGTTTGATGAAAAGAGAGGAGGTGGTGAACACCTTGTGGGAGATGAAATCTGGCAAGGCGGTGAGAATGGATGGTATTGCTGTTGAATTTATCAAGAAAGGAGTTGTTTCTTGGTTGGTGAAGATATTTGTTGTATGTCTGGATCATGGTGAAGTGCCTGAGGATTGAAAGAATGCATGTATAGTGCCATTGTATAAAGGGAAAAAGGTGATAAAACTGAGTGTTCAAACTACAGAGGCATAAGTTTGTTGAGTATATCTGGAAATTCAAATAGGAGGGTATTGATCGAGACGAAGTCACATACAGAGCATCAGATTGGGAAGGAGCAGTGTGGTTTTAGAAGTGGTAGAGGATGTGTGGATAAGGTGTTTGCTTTGAGGAATGTGAGAAATACGTAGAAAAACAGATGGATTTGTATGTGGCATTTATGGATCTGGAGAAGGCATATGATAGGGTTGATAGAGATGCTTTGTGGAAGGTCCTAAGAGTATGGGGTGTGGGAGGTAAGCTGCTGGAAGCAGTGAAAAGTTTTTATCAAGGGTGTAAGGCATATGTATGGGTAGGAGGATAGGAGTGATTTGTTCCCAGTAAAGGTTGGTCTGTGGCAAGGGTGTAAGATGTCCCCATGGTAGTTTGATTTGTTTATGGATGGGGTGGTGAGGGAGGTAAATGCAAGAGTTTTGAAGAGAGTGTGCAATGTGTTTGGGTTGAAAGGGCCTGGGAAGTGACTCAGTTGTTTGCCATTGATGCAGCAGTGGTGGCTGATTCAAATGAGAAACTGCAGAAGTTGGTGACTAAGCTTGGAATAGTGTGTGAAACAAGAAAATTGAGAGTAGATGTAAATAAAAGCAAGGTTATTGGGTTCTGTAGGGATGAGAGTCAAGTTAATTGGGATGTAAGTTTGGATGGAGAAAAGGTGGAGGAAGTGAAGTGTTTTAAATATCTGGGAGTAGACTTGGAGGCGAATGGGTCAAAGGAAGTGGAAGTGAGTCATAGGATGGGTATGGGGGCAAGGGTTCTGGGAGTGACAAAGAATGTGTGGAAGGAGAGAACGTTATTTAAGGGAGCAAAAATGGGTACGTTTGAAGGAATATTGGTTCCAACAATATTATATGGTTGTGAAGCATGGACTGGACCATAGATAGGGTTGTATGGAGGAGGAAGGAGGTGTTGGAAATGGAATGGTTGAGGACATTATGTGGTGTGAGGTGGTTTGATCGAGTAAGTAATGAAAGGGTAAGAGAGATGTATGGTAATAAAAAGTGTGGTTGGGAGAGCAGAAGAGGGTGTATTGAAATAGTTTGGACGTATGTAGAGAATGAGTGAGGAAGGTTGACAAAGAGGATGAATATGTCAGAAGTGGAGGGAACAAGAAGCATGAGACCAAACTGTAGGTGGAAGGCTGAAGTGAAAAAGATTTTGAGCGATCTTGGTCTGAAGATGCAGGAGGGTGAAAGGCTTGCGTGAAATAGAGTGAATTGAAATGATGTAGTATACTGGGGTCGACATGCCACCAATTGACTGAAACAGGGCATGTGAAATGGCTGTGATAAACCATGGAAAGGTATTTGGGGCCTAGATGTGGATAGGGAGCTGTGGTTTTGGTGCATTACACACGACATCTAAAGAATGGATGTGAGTGGATGTGGCCTTAATTCATGTTCCCTGGCACTACTTGCTGTTGCTGGGTGGGTGGCAGTGCTGTTTCCTGTGGGGCAGGTGGCAGTGCTGTTTCCTGTAGGGTGGGTGGCAGTGCTGTTTCCTGTGAGGCAGGTGGCGCTGGGAATGGATGAAAGCAAGCAAGTATGAATATGTATGTACATGTTTATGTTTTTTTTTTTCGCTGTCTCCCACGTTTGCGAGGTAGCGCAAGGAAACAGATGAAAGAAATGGCCCAACCCACCCCCATACATATGTATATACATACGTCCACACACGCAAATATACATACCTACACAGCTTTCCATGGTTTACCCCTGACGCTTCACATGCCCTGATTCAGTCCACTGACAGCACGTCAACCCCAGTATACCACATCGATCCAATTCACTCTATTCCTTGCCCTCCTTTCACCCTCCTGCATGTTCAGGCCCTGATCACACAAAATCTTTTTCACTCCATCTTTCCACCTCCAATTTGGTCTCCCACTTCTCCTTGTTCCCTCCACCTCCGACACATATATCCTCTTGGTCAGTCTTTCCTCACTCATTCTCTCCATGTGCCCAAACCATTTCAAAACACCCTCTTCTGCTCTCTCAACCACGCTCTTTTTATTTCCACACCTCTCTTACCCTTACATTACTTACTCGATCAAACCACCTCACACCACACATTTTCCTCAAACATCTCATTTCCAGCACATCCA